>NC_073410.1:2362500-2365000 GCF_028641065.1 Leucoraja erinaceus | reverse complement strand
AGACACAACCCCAGACACGAGCTCAGACACAACCCCAGACACAGAGCCCAGACACGAGCTCAGACACAACCCCAGATAGGAGCTCAGACACAACCCCAGACACGAGCTCAGACACGAGCCAGACACAACCCCAGAGCCCCAGACACAACCCCAGACACAACCCCAGACACAACCCCAGACACAACCACAGACACGAGCTCAGACACGAGCCCAGACTGGCTGGTGGGTTTCCCAATTAACCCAGAAACCACACATCGTTCTAAAGCCACATTATTCAGGGAACCTCACAAAATTAAAAAGTGAGTTTATTGATTATTTTGTAAAAAATCATCAAATGTTATTTTTTGAGGGGGGTCACACAGCAATCTGACTTGGGGAACCTCTACAGTAGAATATCACTGAACCAGACAGGGCTCCAGCACATGCTGGCATTATCATGGCCACTGCTGCTATCTTTGTCTTTCAAATTGGTTTAGAGTCACAGAGTGATACAGCATCGAAACAGGCCCTTCAGCCCATCTTGCCCATGCCGGCCACCATGTCCCAGCTACACTAGTCCCACCTGCCTGTGTTCAGCCCATATCCCTCCAAACCTGTCCTATCCATGTAATTTAGTGACATGTGTTAATTTCCCCGGTGACATTTGCCACAGTCCCGGGATAGTTCACAGTGTTGATGGGGCAGGATTGTCCCGTGCTAATTGCTCTCTCTCTCTGTCCCATAGTGATGGATCTTTCACCTACGACCCTGTCCCTTGGCAACAGAACACAAGCCAACCTCCAGGATCCCTGTCTGTGGTGACGACAGTGTGGGGAGTCACCAATACCTCACAGAGCCAGGTAAGGCCAGTTGCACAATGTGTATCTCCACTGTACAGTATGGGTCTATGATGTCCACAGCATGCAACAGCCATGCAAATTACTGAGTCACGAGAGTTTTCCTGATGTATCTACGGACAACGGGACAATCAAATTCTAACTTGATTTAATTTAGATTAGATTAGAGATACAGCGCGGAAACAGGACCTTCGGCCCACCGAGTCTGCACCGAACGAACAGTGATCCCCGCACACTAACACTACCCTACACACACACACACGCACACACACACACACACACGCACACACGCACATACACACACATACACATCCCACACACACACACACACGCACACACACACACACACACATATATATCTATACACACACATACATATATATACACACACACACACACGCACATACACACACACACACACACACACGTACACACGCACACACACACATACACACACACACACACACACACACACACACACACACACACACACACACACACACACACACACACACACACACACACACGCACACACACATACACGCACACACACATACACACACACACACACACACACACACACACATACACACACACATACACACACACACACACTAGGGACAATTTTACATTTATACCAAGCCAATTAACCTACAAACCCGCACGTACGTCTTTGGAGTGTGGGGGAAAGGAAGATCTCGGAGAAACCCACGCGGTCCCGGGGAGAACGTGCAAACCACGTACAGACAGCACACGTAGTCAGGGAGAACCCGTGCAAACTCCTTGGTATACATGTAAACTGGCACCCGTAGTGTGTGGATCGAACGCGTGGTCCCGTTGTCTTGGTATAAATGTGTGTGTGTGTGTGTGTGTGTGTGTGTGTGTGTGTGTGTGTGTGTGTGTGTGTAGGATAGTGTTAAGGGGCCTGACCCACTTGGTGATTTTTCCGGCGACTGCCCGCATCATTGACTGACGAATCAGGTCACCGACAAAGTCGCGGCGTGACGGCGTATTGGCGCGCGGCGCCTCTTCAAGTGTCGCAACGTTTTTTTTGTCGCCACTGGATTTTGAAACGTTCAAAATCTTTCGGAGACCCTGATACATCAGTCAATGGTGCTGGCAATCGCCGAAAATAATCGGCAAGTGGGACAGGCCCTTTAGTGTGCGGGCGCGGACTAGATGGGCCGAAGGGCCTGTTACCGCGCTGTATTTCTAAACTAAACATACTGAATCTCCTTGATCTTCTAAGGAGGGGGAAGCGTTGCTGGGGTTTGTGTCCGAACGATCTCACCTTGCCCTTTGTGTATCTCACCTTGTGTATCTCACCTTGTGTATCTCACCTTGTGTATCTCACCTTGTGTATCTCACCTTGTGTATCTCACCTTGTGTATCTCACCTTGTGTATCTCACCTAGTGTATCTCACCTTGTGTATCTCACCTTGTGTATCTCACCTTGTGTATCTCACCTTGTGTATCTCACCTTGCCACCTTGTGTATCTCACCTTGTGTATCTCACCTTGTGTATCTCACCTTGTGTATCTCACCTTGTGTATCTCACCTTGTGTATCTCACCTTGTGTATCTCACCTAGTGTATCTCACCTTGTGTATCTCACCTTGTGTATCTCACCTTGTGTATCTCACCTTGTGTATCTCACCTTGTGTA
>NC_073410.1:2262500-2355000 GCF_028641065.1 Leucoraja erinaceus | reverse complement strand
TAGTAGTTGTACATAAAGAATTTTTTTTTTTTAATTCTCTTTCCTATTTTCTTTTCTTCAACATTCTTCATTCATCCATTACTATCTAATTTATTTTTCTTATTCTTATTTTTCTTTATTGTAACAAAAAAAAAAATTAGAAGCTGTGCATAAAATGTATTATGAAAATATATATTAGGCACTTTGGTGCCATATGATTGTACTTCTAATAAAATAAAATAACTTAAAAAAAATAGATTGGTTGTAGCTTTCCTCCCAAAGGATTTGCTGTCTGTTTTTGTTCCGCGCCGGGCAAGTGATCTCACGCTGCCTCTGTCTTACCATAGCCAACTTATGGAGCCCAGCAGTACGGGCCCAGCAGCCAGTTCCCCAGTCAGGCTGGGCAGTACCCTGCTGCCAACTCACAGAGGCCCATCACATCACCCACCTACCATGGACAGAGGATGCCAGGCCAGCAAAGCACAGGCCAATATCCGCCTCAGCCTGTCAACATGCCTCAGTATTACAAGGTAACCATTCTTCCGCCGATCTGTCGTTGGTTTGTCTCTGTGCTTGTGTGGAGTTGGGCTTTGACTGTCATTTGCTTGTCTCTTCCAAACCCACCTCCAACAGGCAGAACAGTTCAACGGGCAGAACAGCAGCTTTGCTGGAAGTGGATATACCTACAGTCAAAGTAGCCTGAATGGGGTAAGTACTAGAGAGAGGGATGGCTCTTGTTTATGCAGCTTCTGAATCCAGCTGTGTAGTAACTCAGCGTCTGCCCCCCTTCACCCTCCCCACTCAACCAGAGAATGACTCTCGACACTTGACCTTAGTCCACTCCATTACACAGCGGCTCAAGTGGCGCAGCGGGTAGAGCTGCTGCCTCACAGCTTCAGAGGCCCGGGTTCGATCCTGACCTCCGGTGCTGTCTGTGTGGAGTTTGCATGTACTCACTGTGACCGCGTGGGTTTCCTCCGGGTGCTCCAGTTTCCCCCCCCCCCACACACACATCCCCAAGGGTCAATTGGGTATTAGCCTCTGTAAATTGCCCCTTGTAAACATAACACAGTAAATGATTCAAATGGGATGTAAGATTCGAGTTGTTTGCAACTAGAGTTGTGTACGGTTTGGGTTCATTCTTTAAACTGGCCAACATTGAATTTCATTCAGAGACGCAAGGGACAGAAAATACTGTGGAGCGGTAACTCAGAGGGTCAGCAGCGTCTCTGAGGCTCAAGGGTAGGCAACGGTTTTTGCGGTCGGGATGTCTGAAGAAGGAACCTGACCTGAAACGTGGCCTGCCCATGTCCTCCAGAGATGCTGCCTGGCCCGCTGAGTTACTCCAGCACTTCCTGGGTTTTTTTCCCCCATGTCATTCGGAAATCTGAATTGGGAAGAAGGCAAAGCTGTTTGAGATTTCCATTCATACAACTGGCACCCCAACACACCACAACGCCACACTTCCCACTGAATGACTCTTGCTGGACCTGATTGAGATGTTCCCACTGCCCACCAGGAGCCTTCATTGTCAAACCAGAGACCTGACTTTAGACTAGCCCACCCTGGCAGCCGGAGTTATGGCGCTAGTCCTATGAGTAGCATAGTGGTCAACTCACTGGACTAGCAACCAGAGTTCTGGACCATTGATCCTGAGACTGAGTTCAAATCCCACCATGGCATTTAGTAAACTTAAATTCAATTTAATGCATTTTGTTGTCTCTGTACTGTACACTGACAATGACAATTAAAATTGAATCTGAATCTGAATCTGAGTTAGTGAAAACCAGTGTGAATGTTGGAAAAAAAGACCCCACTGTCTGACCTTCCTCCCTGCTCCAGCTCTCTCCCTGCCACAATATTACACCACCTATTCCAAACACTTGTTGGCTGAAGATTGTAGTACCACCAAATGTAACTGGGCAGCAGGGTGGCACAGCAGTACAATTGCTGCCGCACAGCGCCAGAGACCCGGGTTCAATCCCGAATACGGGCGCTGTCTGTACGGAGTTTGCACGTTCTCCCCGCGACCTGACCGGGTTTTCTCCAAGATCTTCGGTTTCCTCCCACACTCCAAAGACGTGCAGGTTTGTAGGTTAATTGGCTTGGTGTAAATGTAAACATTGTCCCTAGTGGGTGGAGGGTGGTGTTAGTGTGCGGGGATCGCTGGTCGGCGCGGACCCGGTTAGGTTTCCGCGCTGTATCTCTAAACTAAATTTAAAAAACTAAACAGAACAATGAAATTCATACCTGCAGCATCTTAACAGGCCTGCAAACACAATACACTTAGATAACATAAACCAAACAAAATCTGGTCAATTCATAACCCCAATACCTGGTCCTTTGTGGCACCACAGTTGAGGTTAGAGATGTATAGTGTGCAAGGGTCCTGGTGGTTTGGGGACTGGGTTTTTATTCAACCTGGTGGTCACCGTTTTCAGACTCCTGTACCTTCTCCCAGATGATGAATTGGAGAAAGCTGGCCACGTACATCAGCAGTAAACATTGCCAGTCCAGTCATCCCCAACGCCCCTTTGCCCACCCCCAAGACCGCCATTTTAAACCATGTAACCATCACCCATTCAGCCACTCTCACTCTTTCTTGCTGTTTTGTTTTTGAATCACATGTCGACACAAGAAGAGACTAACAGTTTTTATTGAACATAAACTAAATATTTTAAGTTTTTGCATGGTGGTGTTTGCATCTCACTCCATCACTAAACCATCCAGGTAGGTATCGTCATCTTGGGTATATATCTGTAATATTTCCTACGAATCACTGCTGGTGATTTTATTTTTGAAAACCAAAATATATTTTGCATGCTTTTGTTGCTTCTGTCTCTTGACATGTTTCATTCACTGTTGATTATCACTTTTCCGGAGTTCCACTTGTAAATGAATCCATTTTCCCAGTGAGTGTGAGTGTCAACAATGGTTAGAGTGGTTGTCAAGTCCAGGATGAACTATGATCCAGAGACACAAGGAACTGCAGGCGTTGGGATCGTGAGCAAAACACTTAAGTGCTGGAGGACCCCAGCGGGCCAGGCAGCATCTGTGGAGGGAAGAATGAGCAAGTGATGTTTTGGGTCAGGACCCTTCTTCGGGCTGAAGGTGACATTTTGGGTCAGGCTTGAAGAATGGTCTCAACCCAAGACAAGACTCTGTACTTCCCCCCACGGTCTGCCTGATGCACTGAGTTCCTCCAGCACTTTGTGTTTCCCTCATGAACTGTAACACAAAATAGTTGTGATGGATAGACGTGAATGAAGGGACAGCTATAGATTTATTTGTTCGGTAACATTGATCCATCAAGTTGCTCTGCAAGGGTTGGACTTCTAATCGCAGTTCCATATCACTAGATAAAAATTATCTTCGTTTTTCTGCCTAGCATTTGGGACATTTATTTTGGTCTCGTTGAGTTACTGGTACTTTTTGAACCACAGCTTAGATTCCCTGAACATATTCCTTTCCCTCTAACTTGACGAGTATCATTGTTCCCCAATTCATAATCATCCTATTTTTTTTTTAATCCAATTGACATACAGTCTCTCCACATGCACATGCTCTCAACCCAAACATTTTTGCTTTTCATACTCCCATGTTTTTTTTTTTTTAACTCCTTGGACAGTGAACCATATGAGCGAACCACAGCATCGTTCGATGACCACTCTGTGGCTTAGTATGTGGGAATACACTGGCCCGCTCAGAGGGTTCCCTAATGCTTTATCGATGACTTTTTCTAAAGGTTATATCACGTACGGAAAGCAATGACTTTGCTTTAGCTAGGGTTTAACAATGTTGAGAAGAGCACATTTTTTGCAGAACAGTAAACCTGCCAATTCTGTTTTTCATTACTAACCAACACTAATTGGATACCGTCCCATCCTCTTGTGATCGCTGACTGCCTGGTAGTGTCCTCTCTGTCTCTCCATCACAAATGCTGGGAGTGGAAAAGAAACCAAAGTAAGATTACATTGTTCTTACTGACCCTACTCCACACATTAGACAAAAATAAACTGCTTTTAAAAAAATAAAAAAATAAAAAACTTTTTTTGTTAATTAAACAAATAGACGGCTGATATCTGTTCAGTTACATAGCTGACATTTTTCAACCACCTTTGAGTATTAATATTTCCAAAAGAATGTATTGATAGTAATTTTCTAGATGTTTAAACTATTTTTGAAAAAATTGGAGAGGTTGCGATTTCTAGGGTAGGATATTGGGCTGAGTTAAGGGTGATCATAGTCCACAGTGTCTCAACATGAAGGTCTCACCCACTAGGAGACTTTGGCAGATAGGTTTCCCTATCTCCAGGGTTGGGAATGAGTGGAGATGGAGGGGCGACTTTCCTTGAAACATCTCTCATGTTACACGGGTTTCTGGGGATGACATAGGAATGGATCAGGTTTCTTGTGAAATGATGCCCACTCTGATCTTCCAGAGAAGTTCTCACCACCTGTTTGGTTTTAAAAAAAAGATGTTTGTTTGCCCAATGGTAGGAAGATCTCAGTGTAATGGTTGAAGATGGCTCAAGATGGCTCTTATAGAAACTTACAAAATTCTTAAGGGGTTAGACAGGCTAGATGCAGGAAAATTGTTCCCGATGTTGGGGAAGTCCAGAACAAGGGGTCACAGTTTAAGAATAAGGGGGAAATCTTTTAGGACTGAGATGAGAAAAATGTTTTTCACACAGAGAGTGGTGAATCTCTGGAACTCTCTCCCACAGAAGGTAGTTGAGGCCACAGTTCATTGGCTATATTTAAGAGGGAGTTAGATGTGGCCCTTGTGGCTAAAGGGATCAGGGGGTATGGAGAGAAGGCAGGTACGGGATACTGAGTTGGATGATCAGCCATGATCATATTGAATGGTGGTGCAGGCTCGAAGGGCTGAATGGCCTACACCCAGCACCTAATTTCTATGTTTCTAAGATTCAGAGATCAGGGGAAAGTTTCAAAGTGGAGTCGGGGTTGATGTGAAGATCTCATAGCAGAACTTATACAAGAGTCTTCCTGGAGCTCAGAAGCAAGAAACTGAAATGCAGAGGTCTAGATTAAAAAAACTTTGCATGCCCAGGGATTAATTTAGTCAGTTCAAAAACTTTTTTGAAAGATGATTAATTTTTTTTTAACGCCATTCTTCACAATGCAGAAACCATATTGTTGAGCCAACTCCTTAAATGTCGTATCAAAATATTAAGAAATTCCATAGTCAATACTGAAATAGTTCCAATCGTATATTTAGGGTTTGCTGGAATGGTTGGTCTGACTGGCCCAAGAGCAGTCTCAGGCAGTGGAAAGTTGCTAGGTCTGAAGTGTCTCTCCTTTCCAGCTGACTATGTTATAAATGGAGTGTGATTAATGGGAGCGGGACCTCTTTATAATGGATTGTACTGTTAGATACTGGTGGAGGCCTATTGTGGATGAAGGGGGAAAAGGTCCAGTTCCACCCAATACAGTAGCTTACTCTTATGTCTGAACAAAATCAACTATCGACAAGATTTTGGGAACTGCAAAGATTGATCATAGTTTGAGTGGATTAAAATGTGTTAACTTTTCTGCATGTTATGATAATTGACTCCAGCCATGGTGCATGAAAGTGCATGCTATTCCAATGAATCAATACATCTCCCCGTCACTCTTTTCTTTTCTCTTTTAGCCCCCGAGGTCTGTGGCGAGTTACCCACATTCTCCGGTACCGGGAAACCCCACTCCACCTATGACTCCAGGAAGCAGTATCCCGCCGTACCTGTCTCCAAACCAGGACGTTAAGCCTCCATTCCCACCCGACATAAAACCCAACCTGAGCTCCTTGCCGCCACCGCCTCTTCCAAGTGAGTTGGACAACAGCAACGACAAATGCAAAAAGAGTTTTGGCAAGCAATGCAAGAGTTTGCAATGCAGTGGAACTTAACTCTGCAAATCTCACTTCCTTTGTGGTACAACATTGTTCACAACCATTAACCTTTGTACACTGAGGTCAAACCTCAGTGAGAAGTATATTTAGAACCACGATCGCCAGGTGTAACCAATATATGGAACACTTCTCCAAGCAGATGAATAATACATTGGCGTTCAAAGAAATGAGAAAATTTCATTGATCCAGCACAGAGTTTGGGGGTGGCCGATTATATTATGGACTTTTCAATGTTACTCCTATTAATGCATTAATAAACTCGCTGTGTTTGAAAGGGGTCTGAAGGGAAGGTGGTACAATGGCACAGCGGTAGAGTTGCTGCCTCATAGCGCCAGGGACCCGGGTTCGATCCTGACTACGGGAGCTGCATGTGCAAAGTTTGTGTGTTCTCCCTGTGACTGCGTGGGTTTTCTCCGGGTGCTCCGGTTTCCTCCCACACTCCAAAGACATGCAGGTTTGAAGGTCGATTGGTTTCGATAAAATTGCCCCTAGTTTGTTGGATGTGGGACATCGAACTAGTGGTTGGCGCAGACTCGGTGGGCCGTAGGGTCTGTTTCCACGCTAATTCTGCTAATGGTCCAAATCTGCTCCCATAACCTATAAACGTCAAACGCGTGCAACATTATAGATTGCAAAGGAGTGAAGTGTATTGAGGTTGTCGGGATAATTTGTGTAGCTTAGTTTTCCCAGTCTTGGGACATTGGTAATTCTGTGAGACCTCACTCAGCCGAGCCAGCGGGTGATTTGAGCTGGCTCGCGGCTTGATGTGCAAACGGTGACACACTAGTGACCATGCGATTTGCTGTACCACAGATACTAAAGGGAAAGTTGACACTTTCTCTCCCTCTTTGGTCGCAGCTGCCGACGAGCTGCGACTGACCTTCCCAGTGAGGGACGGAGTGGTGTTGGAGCCTTTCCGACTGGAACACAACCTAGCGGTCAGCAACCATGTCTTCCACCTGCGCCAGTCTGTGCACCAGACCCTGATGTGGAGGTGAGTTACAACGCAACAGGGCGCTGGGATAATTTTGGGTGGTGTCAGATTATTGGATGTTACACCTATTAATTTATCAATAAACCCACACTGTGTTTGAAACATAGAAACATAGAAATTAGGTGCAGGAGTAGGCCATTCGGCCCTTCGAGCCTGCACCGCCATTTAATATGATCATGGCTGATCATCCAACTCAGTATCCCGTACCTGCCTTCTCTCCATACCCCCTGATCCCCTTGGCCACAAGGGGCACATCTAACTCCCTCTTAAATATAGCCAATGAACTGGCCTCAACTACCCTCTGTGGCAGAGAGTTCCAGAGATTCACCACTCTCTGCGTGAAAAAAGTTCTCCTCATCTCGGTTTTAAAGGATTTCCCCCTTATCCTTAAGCTGTGACCCCTTGTCCTGGACTTCCCCAACATCGGGAACAATCTTCCTGCATCTAGCCTGTCCAACCCCTTAAGAATTTTGTAAGTTTCTATAAGATCCCCTCTCAATCTCCTAAATTCTAGAGAGTGTAAACCAAGTCTATCCAGTCTTTCTTCATAAGACAGTCCTGACATCCCAGGAATCAGTCTGGTGAACCGTCTCTGCACTCCCTCTATGGCAATAATGTCCTTCCTGAGATTTGGAGACCAAAACTGTACGCAATACTCCAGGTGTGGTCTCGCCAAGACCCTGTACAACTGCAGTAGAACCTCTCTGCTCCTAGACTCAAATCCTCTTGCTATGAAAGCCAACATGCCATTCGCTTTCTTTACTGCCTGCTGCACCTGCATGCCTAGAGGAGCATGAAGGGTCGGTCGGCATGGCTAGGGCGCAGCGCTAGAGTTGCTGCCTTACTGCACCAGGGACCCCGGTTCGATCCTGATTACGGGTGCTGTCTGTGCAGAGTTTGTACCTTCTACCTGTGACTGCGTGGGTTTCCTCCGGGCGCTCCGGTTTCCTCCCACACTCCAAAGACGTGTGGGTTTGAAGGTTAATTAGCTTCAGTAAAATTGCCCCTTGTGTGTAGGATTTGGAATTGGGATAGCATAGAACTAGTGGTGGGCCGAAGGGCCTGTTTCCATACTGATTCTACTCCTGCAACTTGTAAACCTCAAGCCCGTGCAACATTATGGACAACTGCTTGCCCCTTTTCCGGGGTTACGTCCGATTTAAGGAGATATGCGGGGCAAGTTTTTTTACACAGAGAGTAGCGGCGGCCTGGAATGAACTGCCAGGGGTGGTGGTGGAGGCAGATATAATACTAGCGTTTAAGAGGATTTCAAATGGCCACAAGGGTAAGCAGGGAATGGATATGGACACATGCAGGCAGAGGGGATTAGTTTATCTTGGCTTCATGTTCACTGTGGGTTGAAGTGTATGTACCTGTATTGTAGTCCATGTTCCACTTGCATTGACCAGAACAGAACGCTGTGGAGGCCAAGACATTGGATATTTTTAAGACAATGAAAGATACATTGTCGGTGGTCAAGGGTTATGGGGAGAAGGCAGGAGAATGGGGTTTGGAGGGAGAGATAGATCAGCCATGATTGAACAACAGAGTAGACTTACATCAGTCTGAAGAAGGGTTTCAGCCCGAAACGTCGCCTATTTCCTTCGCTCCATAGATGCTGCTGCACCCGCGGAGTTTCTCCAGCATTTTTGTGTACCGACAGAGTAGACATGATGGATGATGGGCCGAATGGCCTAATCCTGCTCCTGTCACAAACTTTTGAACCAATGTCGTCCAATTTCAGGTCTGACCTGGAGCTTCAGTTCAAGTGCTACCACCATGAGGACAGGCAGATGAACACCAACTGGCCAGCGTCCGTGCAGGTCAGTGTGAACGCCACGCCCCTCACCATCGAACGAGGGGACAACAAGACGTCGCACAAGCCCCTGCATCTAAAGCACGTCTGCCAACCAGGGAGGAACACCATCCAGATCACCGTCACCGCCTGTTGCTGTGTAAGTGTGTACATTACTTACGCACCTGTCTTAGAGTCATAGAGTCTAACAGCATGGAAACAGGCCCTTCGGCCCACCTTGCCCACACCGGCCAACATGTCCCATCTATATTGTATTGTATATCTTTATTGTCATTTCCTGAGTATTCACATACCCAGAGGAAACAAAAAAACGTTGCTCAACCAGTGTCCATTCAGTGTACATGAAAAATAAATAGAAATAAAAATACATATATCATGAACAAATTAAACACTCTACTAAACATTCAACAGGCTTTCCGATCGGCAGCGGCACGACAGTGGCTCTGCTGCAGTGTGTCCAGGTTGGTGGTTGGTGCGCGATACTTTGGCAGGGGGCAAAGTCCATTTATCAGTCTTATAGCCTGTGGGAAGAAGCTGAGGAGCATCCTGCTGGTTTTGCAGCTAATGCTCCTGTACCTCTTCCCAGATGGCAGGATGGAGAATATGTGATGCGATGGGTGGTAGGGGTCTTTGATGATGGAGATGGCTCTGCTGATACATCTCTTCCTGTATATGTCCAGCAGGAAAGGGAGTGGAGCACCAATAATCCTGCTGGCGGTCTTCACTATCCTGTCTAGTTGGTGCCGTTCGTGCGCCTTGCAGCTCCCGAACCAGGAAGTGATGCCGTCCCACCTACCAAACTATACTAGTCCCACCTACCAAACCTGCCCTAGGGTTCTTAAAAATAGCGGAGTCAGGGGATATGGGGAGAAGGCAGGAACGGGGTATTGATTGGGGATGATCAGCCATTATCACATTGAATGGCGGTGCTGTCTCGAAGGGCCGAATGGCCTACTCCTGCACCTATTGCCTATTGTCCATTCTCTATCCATGTACCTGGCTTGAAAGTTGCAATAGGACCTGCCTCGACTACCTCCTCTCGTTCCATACACCCACCAACCTCTGATTGAAAGAGTTACCCCTCAAATTGTTATTAAATCCTTCCCCCTTCACCTTAAACCAGTGGCCTCTGGTTCTCGATTGGCTTAGTGTCGGCAAGAGACTCTGTGTGTCTACCCGATCCATTCCTCTCATAATTTAATACCCCTCTATACGAACACCCACTCATCCTCCTGCGCTCCTAGCCTGCTCAACCTCTCCCTGTAGCTCAGGCCCTCTAGTCCCCAATGTACAGTGAAATTATTTATTTACATCTAATACAATAAAATCAGACGGTGCAGTGCTAAGGGGTTGGAGTGACCATCTCTTCTACATCTCGTGAACTTGGTCACCTGCCCATCCAAGACCACAGCAAATTGCCGCGAATTGTCCAAGCAGCCTAGCCCATCACACAAACCAGCCTCCCTTCCATTGACTCCATCTACACCTCACGCTGCCTTGGCAAGGCCAGCAGCATCATCAAGGACCAGTCGCACCCTGGTCACTCACTCATCACCCCTCTCCTGTCAGGCAAAAAGGTACAGAAATGTGAAAACGCACACCTCCAGATTCGGGGACAGTTTCTTCCCAGCTGTTATCAGGCAACTAAACCATCCTACCACAACCAGAGAGCAGTGCTGAACTACTATGGTGACCCTCGAACTATCCTTGATTGGACTTTGCTGGCTTTACCTTGCACTATACGTTATTCCCTTATCATGTATCTGCACACTGTAAATGGCTCGATTGTAATCATGTATTGTCTTTCTGCTGACTGGTTAGCACGCAACAAAAGCTTTTCACTGTACCTCGGTACACGTGACAATAAACTAAACCTGAAATTGATATGGAAAGGGGAAGATTGGAGGTATTGTATATGGGAAAATAAATAAAAGGGTGTCTGTGTCTCCATTCTTCAATGACAGAGTCATTACCCATTTATCACTCCAGCTTACATTAGCATTGTTAGTTGAGGCAGCCTTATATAAATTTCACAAAGTGCAGCTTTGTTTGTTTGGCATTTAGAGGATCCACAAAGCTTAGTATTCAAATAAATAAATGTATCTATTTAATCCCTTGTGCAATATTTGCAAGGAAATATTTATTGCTTGCCACCAATTCCCCTTGAGAGTACTGGTGAGAATATGAGTTCAGTTTATTGTCACGTGTACAGTGAAAAGCTTTTGTTGCATGCTAACCAGTCGGCAGAAAGACAACACATGATTACAATCGAGCCATCCACAGTGTACAAATATATACATGATATAGGGAATAACGTTTAGTGCAATGTAAAGTCCGATCAAAGATAGTCCGAGGGTCTCCAGTGGGGTGGATCGTAGCTCAGGATCTTCCTCTATTGTTGGTAGGATGGTTCACATGTCTGATAAAAGCTGGGAAGAAACAGGTTCACCTCCCTGATAACAGCTGGGAAGAAACTGTCCCTGAATCTGGAGGTGTGCGTTTTCACACTTCTATATTTTTTGGTTTGCTTTGGAATGAATTGCTATCAAAGAGAGCTGGAGTAACTCAACGGGTCAGGCAGCATCTGTGGAGGACATGGATAGGTGACGTTTTGTGTTGGGGACTCTTTACCTCGTGTCTCTGCTGTAGGTATGGATTTATAGTTTATGTATAGTGTCGTCTCTGGGTGAGTTGTCCAGCAACTTGAGGTCACTGTAATTTCTGCTGGAGATGAGACTGGTGCTGTCCTGACCGACCTTGTATGCTGTCTTTTTTGCAGTCGCACCTGTTTGTACTTCAGTTGGTCCACAGACCATCCGTCCGATCCGTCCTCCAAGGCTTGTTGAAGAAGAGGCTGCTACCCGCCGAACATTGCATCACGAAAAGTAGGTCCCTGCAGCTGAGATTCCTGTTCTTGTGAATCAACGACGGGGCTAGTGACAGCTTCACCCGAGTCCACATCGACCACCCACTCACACTGGTAGTTCTATGTTATCCCACTTTCTCATCCACCCCCCACACGCAAGGGGTGATGTATAAAGGTTTAAAATCAACATATGTTAAAAAATGAAACTAATATATAATTTTAAATCAACATATGTTAAAAAATGAAACTAATATATAATTATGCACCCACCATAAAATCAAAAAATGTGAAAATCTAGTACGCATGGTGTCGCAGAATGAAACAGGTGGGATCTGCACAAATAGAAACATAGAAATTAGGTGCAGGAGTAGAGGCCATTCGGCCCTTCGAGCCTGCACCGCCATTCAATATGATCATGGCTGATCATCCAACTCAGTATCCCGTCCCTGCCTTCTCTCCATACCCCCTGATCCCTTTAGCCACAAGGGCCACATCTAACTCCCTCTTCAATATAGCCAATGAACTGTGTGGCCTCAACTACCTTCTGTGGCAGAGAATTCCACAGATTCACCACTCTCTGTGTAAAAAATGATTTTCTCATCTCAGTCCTAAAAGATTTCCCTCTTATCCTTAAACTGTGTGACCCCTTGTTCTGGACTTCCCCAACATCGGGAACAATCTTCCTGCATCCAGCCTGTCCAACCCCTTAAGAATTTTGTAAGTTTCTATAAGATCCCCCCTCAATCTTCTAAATTCCAGCGAGTACAAGCCGAGTCTATCCAGTCTTTCTTCATATGAAAGTCCTGACATCCCAGGAATCAGTCTGGTGAACCTTCTCTGTACTCCCTCTATTGCAAGAATGTCTTTCCTCGGATTAGGAGACCAAAACTGCACCCTGTTCAGTATCAGGAACCTTTCTTTTTTTTTTTTAATTTAATACAGACTCCATTTTCACATCAGCATGCATTCTCTATATCTATTTGTTAAAACACACACCCTGACACAGGGTAATCTCAGCCTCGTACACCTGACTGAAGAATCGTTTGGTTTACAGATACAGCACGGAAACAGGCCCTTTGGCCCGCTGAGTCCATGCCGTCCAGTCACATTAGTTCTATGCTATTGAAAAGGTTCACCTTAAAAATAGACAAAGTACAAATTCTTAAGACCATACATAGCATTCATTTTAACGTCTGTGATGGGTGTGGACCTAGAGACCCAGAGGCAACAGTTTTACATCTGAGTACACCAGCAGCACACACACAGAAATACCAGAAAACAGGGATTAATATACCTACAGACTTAATACCAATTGCATGAGGTTATGTGTCTTCTGTGTGTATTTTTAACTTGACTTGACTTGACTCTGAACAACCGCACAAGAGTTCCTATGTGTGTGTAAGCACAAATGGCAAATAAAGTTTTTGACCTTTGACCTTTGACCCAATGTACCAGGAACCATCGGCCACCTCCAAATATGGAGTTGTTTTTCACTCTTGGCCAAAGGCCAGTCATCCCAATGGCATCCACTGGCCCCTTCTTATCTGATTAAGCTCTTCAACTTACATTAAAAAAACTTATAAGAGAGCGGTGAACTATTCAACTTGCGTTAAAAAAAAAACCTTGTCATGATGATTTTGGCCAAATCCCATCGTGCAACACAATTGGCTTTTTACAACAGGAAAGCCTAAATATGACAACAATCGATTCCCACGAGCATGCGACTCCATGCGGCAAGCGCGACTTAAAGGGCCGGTCCCACCAGCATGCGACTCCATGCGGCAAGCGCGACCTAAAGGGCCGGTCCCACCAGCATGCGACTCCATGCGGCAAGCTAACGTGGTTGCTTGAGCCATACGGCCTCACAGGGGCCGGTCCCACTTCGATTGCCAGAGCTATATGGTGTTGTGCAGAGCTGGTCCCGACATCGCGCGGGGCTCTGAAAACGGATCGTGTTTAAAGATTTCACGCTACGACGGCCTGCCGGCCCGCAGGCGCATGCTGGTGGTACTGGCCCTTTATGTCACGCTTGCCGCATGCAGGTCGCATGCTCGTGGGACAGGCCCTTAACTCTTTCACTATCCCACTTTCTCACCCACTCCCTACCAATGAGGGGCAATTTACAGAGACGGACAATTAACCTACGAACCTGCACGCCTTTGGGATGTGGGTAGAAACGCAAGCGGTCATGGGAAGAACGTGCAAACCCCACACAAATAGCACTCGAGGTCAGGATCGAACCCGGGTCACTGGCGCTGTGAGGTAGCGGCTTTAACCGCTGCGCCACCGTGCCGCCCTGGTGAAACAACACTCGAGGGTTATCGTGGTTTTTGGAGAGACTCCCACATCAGGATGGGCTTCGAGAGCTGTTGCACTGAATTGAAAAATGACTCCTGGAATCTCTGGGCGTTGGTTGGTCGGCTAAGCTAGATGTGAGGGAGTATTGTGAGTGGGCCTGTGCCTGGCACCATAGTTAACCCCTTGCCTTCCGTCTCGTTCACCAGTAAAGAGGAACTTCAGCAGCGTGGCAGCATCCTCTGGTGGGGCCACATTGAATGGGGAGGATGGAGTGGAGCAGACGGCCATCAAGGTGTCTCTGAAGTGTCCCATCACCTTCAGGAGAATTCAACTTCCAGCAAGAGGCCATGATTGTAAACATGTACAGGTAACCAAACTCACCTCTTGCCCTTTGGTGTCTGTGTGTGTGTTGAAAGGAGGTTTTAGCCAGGGATCGACTTCTACCATAGAGGGAGTGTAGAGACGGTTCACCAGACTGATTCCTGGGATGTCAGGACTGTCTTATGAAGAAAGACTGGATAGACTTGGTTTATACTCTCTAGAATTTAGGAGATTGAGAGGGGATCTTATAGAAACTTACAAAATTCTTTAAGGGGTTGGACAGGCTAGATGCAGGAAGATTGTTCCCGATGTTGGGGAAGTCCAGGACAAGGGGTCACAGCTTAAGGATAAGGGGGAAATCCTTTAAAACCGAGATGAGAAGAACTTTTTTCACACAGAGAGTGGTTAATCTCTGGAACTCTCTGCCACAGAGGGTAGTTGAGGCCAGTTCATTGGCTATATTTAAGAGGGAGTTAGATGTGGCCCTTGTGGCTAAAGGGATCAGGGGGTATGGAGAGAAGGCAGGTACGGGATACTGAGTTGGATGATCAGCCATGATCATATTGAATGGCGGTGCAGGCTCGAAGGGCCGAATGGCCTACTCCTGCACCTAATTTCTATGTTTCTATGTTACCAGCACAATCCTATTTGTAAGTGTTTTAATTTAGTTTCGAGATACAGCGTGGAAGCAGGCCCACCGTGTCGGCGCCGACCAGTGATCCCGCACACTAACACTGTCCTACACACACTAGGGACAATTGTTTACATTTACAAAGCCAATTAACATACAACCCGTACGTCTTTGGAGTGTGGGAGGAAACCGAAGATCTCGGATAAAATGCACACAGATCACGGGGAGAACGTACAAATTCCATACAGACAACTCCCGTAGTCAGGATCGAACCCGAGTCTCTGGCGCTGTGAGGCTGCAACTCTCCCCGATGCACCACTGTTTGTTTAATGATTAAAGGAAGGACTGAAAATAAGCTTTATCATTTTAAACATGAACTTGTGGTTGTAGTTTGACTACGTGGAAGCTATAGTACGAAAGACCTGCTGATGGGCTTAGCATGGTTAATGTTCCAGACACTGTACCAAGCTAGAATACATAGAACGTATAACAGTACAGCAACATGCCTTTGGTCCACCATAGCTGTGCCCAACATAAGGCCAGATTAATTGGGCATTCTCCATTGAGTTTTTTTGCATTATTATGGTTTATTTCTGTATGTGTGTGCGTGTGCATGTGTGTGTGCGCGTGTGTGTGTATGTGTGCGTGTGTGTGTGTATGTGTGCGTGTATGCGTGTGTGTGTGTGTGTGTGTGTGTGTGTGTGTGTGTGTGTTTGTGTGTGTGTGTGTATGTGTGCATGCATGTGTGTGTACATATGTATGCGCGTGTGTCTGGCATGTGTGCATGCGTGTGTGCGAGTGTTTGTGTGTGTGCGTGCGTGTATGTGTGTGCGTGTGTGTGTGTGTGTGCGTGTGTGTGTTTGTGCATGTGTGTGCGTGCGTGCGCATGCACACTCAAACATACACATCAAAACAATGACCAAAAAAAACCCAAAAAAACACTATGGAGAAAACTATATATATATATATATATATAGATACACACACTGGTTTTATTTTTTTGTTTACTATAGAAACAGAAAATAGGTGCAGGAGTAGGCCATTCGGCCCTTCGAGCCAGCACCACCATTCAATGTGATCATGGCTGATCATCCCCAATCAGTACCCCGTTCCTGCCTTCTCCCCGTATCCCTTGATTCTGTTAGCCCTAAGAGCTATGTCTAACTGTTGTTAGTCTGTTCTTCTTCATAGGCCCCTTTGGGTGATGGCTGACCATGGGTGTCTCCAGGGTTGGAGGACTCCAGTCGTGTTAGACTGTATATATAGTGAACTATGATCACATATTCTGTTGTGCTGCACAAGTTAGAATGTTATTGTTCTACCTGGTACTTGTGGCAATGAAACACCCTGACTCTTGGCCCTTGTGTTCCCCTGCCACCACAGTGCTTTGATTTGGAATCATACCTACAGCTGAACTGTGAGAGAGGAACCTGGCGATGTCCTGTATGCAAGTAAGTGACGTTACTTTGGTGAACCTTGAGAAATGTTCGCCATTGCCCATGGGCGTTGCTCTGGGGTGGTGTTACCAGTGTCACCATGTTGTATTTAATCCTGGGGCATAATGGGACCCGACATTACAGTCCTGTGAGCTACATTTGTTTCTTAAATCATCCCTTAAAATGCAATGTTAGTGTCGGTCCAGTGTCAGCTGATTGCTGTCAATGGTCACAATTATTCAGATTCAGATTCAGATTCAATTTTAATTGTCATTGTCAGTGTACAGTACAGAGACAATAAAATGCATTTAGCATCTCCCTGGAAGAGCAACATAGCAAACGATTTGAATAAATAATAATAAGTGTCCGGGGTTGGGTGGTGATTGGCAGTCACCGAGGTACGTTGTTTAGTAGAGTGACAGCCGCCGGAAAGAGGCTGTTCCTCGACCTGCTGGTTCGGCAACGGAGAGACCTGTAGCGCCTCCCGGATGGTAGGAGGGTAAACAGTCCATGGTTGGGGTGAGAGCAGTCCTTGGCGATGCTGAGCGCCCTCCGCAGACAGCGCTTGCTTTGGGCAGACTCAATGGAGGGGAGCGAGGAACCGGTGATGCGTTGGGCAATTTTCACCACCCTCTGCAATGCCTTCCGGTCGGAGACAGAGCAGTTGCCATACCATACTGTGATGCAGTTGGTAAGGATGCTCTCGATGGTGATTATAGACCTCCCATTGTGATTATAGGACTCTCACTGTTCAGAGATGCAACGCTGAGGCTCTATAAGGCACTGGTCAGGCCGCATTTTGAGTACTGTGAGCAAATTTGGGCCCCATATCGGAGGAAGGGTGTCCTGGCTCTGGGGAGGGTCCAGAGGATGTTTACAAGAATGTTTCCAGGAATGAGTGGGTTAGCATATGATGAGCGTTTGTCGGCACTGGGCCTGTACTCGCTGGAGTTTAGAAGGTTGAGGGGGGACCTCATTGAAACTTACTGAATAATGAAAGGCCTGGATAGAGTGGATGTGGAGAGGATGATTCCACTAGTGGGAGAGTCTAGGACCAGAGGTCACAGCCTCAGAATTAAAGGGCCCTGTTTTAGAAAGGAGGTGAGTGGGAACTACTTGATTTGTGGAACTCATTGCCACAGAGGGCTGTGTTATCCCACTTTCTCACCACCTCCAACACACGATAGGCAATTCTACAGAGGCCAATTAACCTGACAACCTATTAACGGACGTCGTTAAGGTGCGAGGCGAAAATGGGCGCCTGGAACAACTCCCCCTCCCCCCATCACAGGGAGAACATGCAAACTCCACACAGACAGCACACGAGTTCAGGATCGAACCCGGTTCTCTGGTTGCGCCACTGTGCCACCCTAATTAATCTCTCACTAATGTATTTTGTGTGTTCTGTAGCTTTTTATTGGTACTATTGTACGGCAAATGAAATTCCTCGTATTTTGCAAAATATACTTGGCTAGTATAGTATGATTCTGATTTACTCAAAACTTGTGAAAGTTCCTCCTTTTCAGCTATGTATTTAATTCGCCTACCTCCTCTGGCAGCTTGTTCCATACACCCACTGCCATCTGTGTGGAAAATGTTACCACTCAGGTTCCTATTAAATCTTCCCCCCACCATCATTTTAAATCTATGCCCTCTAGTTCTCGATTCCCCTACTCTGGGCAAGAGACTCTGTGTGCGTCTATTCGTCTCATGATTTTTTTACTTCCAAATTTAAATTCCCCAGCTAGATCAATGTCAGCAGTGAGTCCCATCACGTAAAATGTTTCTGTGCCCATTCTATCTACTGATCGTAAGCTGGGGATGCTCTAACAATGGAACCAATTTCTCCCATTCCCCCAACCCCTCTCAATATTTGGTGGGGAACCATCCAATGATTGCAGAAAATATCGTAACAGAATAATGATTCTGCTTTCAAAGAGTCATTAATAATATTCTTTTCACTCACTGCAGTAAAACAGCACTCCTGGAAGGTCTTGAAGTGGATCAATATATGTGGAGCATCCTTTCCAATATCCAAAAGTAAGTTTGATCTCGATTCCTTGCATTTCTTGCAACCTGTGGGTATTTAGATAAGTGTAAACAAATGTGCATGCGTTTTGTGTTAATAAATTAAAATTCTGAAATTGAGGAGAAGATTTTTCCCAAAGAACTTTTATTTTTACGAGGATGTTTCCGTAACCGGCTTCCGTCTCCGCACTAGTATCTTTGCTCCGCTACTGGATCTTTGGTGCGGAGACGGAAGCCGGTTACGGAAATGGGGCCGAAAATTACCCCATGAATCTGCCCATGACCGTTCCACGTCATTTTTCGCCGAGTGGACTATCTTGCTCGCTATAGGATCGTTGGCTCGACTGACGAGGGTTCGATCTATGTGGGTCAACCACCAGATGGCACCACAATGCAAGCAAAACCTTTACACTGTATCTTGGTACAGGCAACAATAATAGACCGGAATACACCTAGCATGAAATGGCTATTGTTTACTCGATAAGACATCATTTTACGACCCAAATAGAAACATATATTTTAATATTTGGGTATCGCTACAGATTAGATTAGATTAGATCCTTTATTTGTCATTCAGACCTTTCGGTCTGAACGAAATGTCGTTGCCTGCAGCCATACATATAATAATAAATAACAAAACACACAGTAAACACAAATTAACATCCACCACAGTGAGTTCACCAGGCACCTCCTCACTGTGATGGAGGCAAAAGTCTTAAAGTTCCCTCCACATTTTCCCTCTGCGTTTGTTAAATCCTGTTTGTTTTTGGTTCCCGCCTCAGCTCTGAATTTGAAGAGGTCACCATTGACCCAACGTGCAGCTGGAGGCCAGTTCCACTCAAGTCCGACATTCACATCAAGGATGACCCCGATGGTCCTCTGTCCAAGAGGTTTAAGACAATGAGCCCCAGCCAGATGATAATGCCCAATGTGATAGAGATGATCGTGGCCCTTGGACCGGGTCCGTCGCCCTACCCATCCCTACCTCCGCCACCAGGAGGCAACAGCGGCAATGAGTACGGCAATCCGGGTAAGTCTGGACTAGATTAGTGATACCAGGCGTAAACAGGACCATCGGCCAGCGATCCCCGCCCGCCAACACTCTCCTACACACACTAGGGACAATTTACATTTATACCAAAGCCAATTAACATGCAAGGCTGTACGTTTGGAGTGTGGGAGGAAACCGGAGCACCCGGAGAAAGGCCACGTGGTCACGGGAAGAACGTACAAACTCCGTGCAGATAAGCGCCCGTAGTCAGGATCGAACCCGGGTCTCCGGCGCTGTTACGCTAACGAAACTGTACCGCTGCGCCACTGTGCCAAGATACGGCATGGAAACAGGCCCTTCGACCCACCGAGCCCATGTTATCCCACTTTCGCATCCACTCCCTGCACACCGCGGACAATATAGAATTCACAGCGGGCGATTCACCTGCGAACCTGCACGTCTTTGGGATGTGGGAGGAAACCGGAGCACCCACACGGTCACCCGGAGAACGTGCAAACTCCACACAGACAGCACCCAAAGCCAGGATGGAACCCGGGTCTCTAAACTCCGCCACAGTGCCGCCTTTAAGTTTTACAATAACGTTAAAATTTCCTCCCCATCCATACATATCATCAGCATTGCGTTTCTCCAGCTTGCTGGGGTATTGAAAAAAGCTGTTGTGAAGAGATCCTTTTATTTTAAGTTCTTTTTAGCCCGGGTATTTGTGCAATTTTTTAATTTTTCATTCTGCCGGTTAATATGTGTCTTTTGTACGTGTCAAAGCATTAGTATGAGTGTATTTTGATTGTTGACATCTTGTATCCCTGTATCAGATAGAGAAATGAGCATTAGAGACCAGCCCCGTGAATCCCTGGCTGAGATCCTAGACTTATATCCTACCTTTGATAGCCAAAAACTCAAACAGCAGATTAGACACAAGAAGCTGGAGTAAATCAGTGGGTCAGGCAGCATCTCTGGAGAAAAGGAATAGGTGACGTTTTGGGTCGAGACCCTTCTTCTGACTTCAGGCCCGAAACACCACCCATTCCTCTCCTCCAGAGATGTAGATCTGTCCCGCTGAGTTACTCCAGCTTTTTGTTTCTATCTTCAGTTTAAACCAGCATCTGCATTTCCTTCCGACAAAGATTCTGCGCACTCTCCATCAGGGAAATTGCAAGCCACTACAAAGGGCAACATAGTCTGAGTTACAAAATGATTTGAAGGAGTATTCACACTCTGGCGTGTCGATCAGAGACCTCTGACGATGGGGACGAAATTCAATTCCATCCAAGAAAAAAAAACCGTAGCTTCCTTTGAGTAAAGAGAGTGGGATAAGAACTGGAATTGGTGTTTTTTGCAAATCTACGGGAAAGATCGAGAAATTGGTGTAACTCTTCAAGGTGACTGTGAACTGAACAGTGTTACATGAACCCATTCAATTTGGTCACCCTCTTAATTAGTTTACAATGGTATGGAGTTGCAAAGGGGAGAAAGGAGCATATGATTTGAAGAAGGGTTTCAGCCCAAAACGTTGCCTATTTCCTTCGCTCCATAGATGCTGCTGCACCCGCTGAGTTTCTCCAGCATTTTTGTGTACCATATGATTTGGATCGATGGGCCGAATGGCCTTCTCCTGCACTTATTGTCTATTGTCTATTCTCCCGTGCTATTGGAGGGGACTTGCTGTGTGAGATGCACCTTGTGCACTGAGTCCTGCCAGGATGCAGATTATTGGAGAATCCGGACTTGTTTAATAACACTGTCGTCATCCTCCCCCCCCTAAAGGTAACACTTACCCCAGCCACGGGAACTTTGATTTCCCACACGGCAACCCTACTGGTGCTTCAATGAACGACTTCATGCACGGGCCTCAGTTATCACACCCACCAGACATGCCCAACAGCCTTATGACTCCTGACAAGCCACTCAGCCACTCCATGCCTGACCAGGTAAGTGGAGCCTTCTGTGTGTGTGTCTCTCCCTGTGTTGCATCTGCAGTGGCGATACATTCAGCCTGCGAGGTGACCAGGGAGGGTGGGGGAGGGGGGGGGTGGGGGGGCGATGATGAAGAAGCGGGTGGGCTGGGGGGGGGGGCTGTATCTATTTTTTTACAACTGTTCCAGACTGCTATCAATACCAACACAGGACAGAATTATAGAGAGCAGATTAGAATTGTGTAGCCAGGACAGTGAGAGACACAGCTAAAATCCTTCCTAACTAATTCCCTGCCAAGATTCCTGCCTTTATAGAGTCACAGTGTGGAAACAGGCCCTTCAGCCCAACTCGCCCACACCGGCCAACAATGTCCCAGTTACACTAGTCCCACTTGCCTGCGCTTGGTCCATATCCCTCCAAACCAGTCCTATCCATGTACCTGTCTGTTTGTGTTTGAGTTTGCAGTGCGGCTTGGAATGTTTCTATACAGCACTGACATTTTTCACCTGCTTTGCTTTATTTCCTCTCCATACAAATCTGGTCTGCTTATGTATGTGTTTATTTCACTGTAACGCCACTGGACCAACGAGGAATAGCAGAGCAATTTGCACTTTATGTTGTCTAGATGGTGCAAGCATCCCATTGCTTTGTCACTCTTGGGAGACACTAAGGCAGGGAGGGGGGGGGCGTGAGCTGGTGGCCACATCCGCAAATCAGTTTATCTTTATTGTCACGTCTACCGAGGTACAATGAAAAGCAAATGTAAGTTTTGCAACATACGAGGAATTTCATCGGCCAGGTCAGTCATAAAATTAAAAGCAACAGGTCACTCAAAAAACCCCACGTTTTAAGATGAACATCCACCACAGTGACTCCGACACATTCCTCACTGTGATGGAAGGCGAAATATAGTTCGAGTCTCTTAGAAACATAGAAATATAGAAATTAGGTGCAGGAGTAGGCCATTCGGCCCTTCGAGCCTGCACCGCCATTTAATATGATCATGGCTGATCATCCAACTCAGTATCCCGTACCTGCCTTTTCTCCATACCCCCTGATCCCCTTGGCCACAAGGGCCACATCTAACTCCCTCTTAAATATAGCCAATGAACTGGCCCCAACTACCCTCTGTGGCAGAGAGTTCCAGAGATTCACCACTCTCTGTGTGAAAAAAAGTTCTCCTCATCTCGGTTTTAAAGGATTTCCCCCTTATCCTTAAGCTGTGACCCCTTGTCCTGGACTTCCCCAACATCGGGAACAATCTTCCTGCATCTAGCCTGTCCAACCCCTTAAGAATTTTGTAAGTTTCTATAAGAAACTTACAAATTCTATAAGAATCTTCCTTTTGTTCTTCCTCGGTTGTGGGCCTCGAGCCTCCGTTAACGGGATGATATTGACTCCCGGAGCCGGCGGCGTTCGGGCCCTCTGCGTCGAGGCGATCAAGCTCCCGCACTGGGGGGGATATCAGCTCCCCCGCGCCGGGCGATCAAACCTCGCGTCGGGGCTGGTCGAACATTCCGCGACGTTGGAGCACCCGACTAGGCCTCACCCGAGACTGCGAGCCCTTGTTGCTAAGTCCGCGGTGGGAGCGATCCCAGACAAGGGATCCGCTCCGACGTTAAGTCCGCGCCCCGCGGTGGGGCTCATGACAGTCCGAGGAGGCCTCCGGCTCCATCGATGGTAGGCCGCAGATCCCGGAAAATGTGATCCGAAAATTGATCACATCTCCGGGAAGGTAAGGGCTTGAAAAAAAAAATCCTCCCCCCCCCACATAAAACAAACCGAAGAACATTGAAACAAACTTTTAACGCAGTAAAAAATAACAAAAAGAAAGAAAATATGAACAGACTGTCGGCAGGGCAGCCATCTCCCCTTTGCCACTGGTGGTCTCTGGATACTTTCAAGAGAGAGCTAGATAGGGCTCTTAAAAATAGCGGAGTCAGGGGATATGGGGAGAAGGCAGGAACGGGGTACTGATTGGGGATGATCAGCCATTGAATGGCGGTGCTGGCTGGAAGGGCCGAATGGCCTACTGCTACACCTGTTGTCTATTGTATTGAGTTGTACCATGCGTTGGACTTGATTTCATTGAATGTTTGTGTTTTTTTGTTCATTGTTTGCAGCTTATTCCAGAATTCACAAATCCAGATGAGCTGCTGTCCTATCTCGGCCCTCCCGACCTGCCCAGCAACAGCAACGATGACCTTCTCTCTCTCTTTGAGACCAACTGAGAGCCCGTACCTTCGTCCATCCATCCGTCCTTGCCACGTGAGGCGCTCGAGAAGTCAGACACCCTTTTCTGCAAGAGTTCGCACACTAGATGAAACGGTGCACTACAGGCTTCTATTCCTTCCGGAATGATCTTCATACACACTTCCAAAGACTGCGAGCAGTGTGGGGTGAGGGGGGCGGGAAGGAAACTTCTCGGGACCGCACAGCAGCTTCACCGTTCTTCATCATCATTTTAAAAAAAACCTCGTATCAAACCAGTCTTGAGAGCAAGTAGGAAGAATCCCCATCGCCCGGTGCTAAATTTGAGAAAGCACCATGAGGAAGAATTCACCTTGTAGGCCAGTCCCCATTATGTTCTCCACCTCCAACACACCCCACCCTTATCTCCTCATCCCATCTCTCACCCAGCTAACTCTTCCACACAGCGGGACCCATGAGAGGAGCAGATGAACTAAGGAGTAACAGGCATCAAGTATTCAGGTCTGAATGCAACCTCAAAGCACAATACCACTGACCTGGATATCAAATTGGGAAAACAGTGACTTCCCCAGCCGACAAGTCTTCTGATTTTACCTGTACAGAGTTTCCCCTCCCCTCCCCCCCTTTCCTTTCTTTTTCCTTGTTCGGCAATGTAAGGGACAGCTGACAGCCTGCAAGTTGCAATGCTGTCCTGAAGTGACTCGCTGATACATTCTGCCAAGCCAGCATTCTGTCCTTCCGAAGAGGATGGAGTGGGGGGGGGGGCAGATCTCGGTCTTCTACAGATGGCCTGCGGCAGCAACGACAAGCCCCTGGACGAACTCTAGTGAGAAACAAGCTGGTTGATCCAGACCAGGTCCATTGGCAGACTGTTGGCCGTCTGTGCCTGAAGGCATCGGAGGCATTTTCCTGGTTTGTGCTTTCCCTTAAAACACGAGGTCCTCTTCTTGCCAGCTGGGGATTTGAACCCAGATAGAAATCGTGTCGTGGCGAGGAATCACCTCCTGCCTCGCGCCACTGAACGCTGCCCACTTTTGCCGTTGCAAGCCACCACGTTATGTGCATGAACTCCCCCGGGGCCTCGTTCTGGCCCGGCGTACCTTTCTCAAAAACAGTGTTGTACAGTAATTGTCTGACAAGAAGGGGGAAAAAAATCTGCATGTATGCGCCACAACATGCATGCAGTCCATCCGCAGTCTGTCCACCAATGCAGCAGCCCGCTCCCGCAAATTACATGCATTTAGAACCCGCGACACTATAACTGCTGCAATGTTGCCAGTGTCTGGGGAATTTGTTGCATTTCCAGATAGTTGTTATGTTTTGTTTTTTAAATTCATTTTTTTATTCTTATCGAGCTGATTTGTTTTTGTCTTCAACTTCAAGTTTGCTGCCGGAAGCTTGGACTTTCATCACCAAAGTCACATTTTGTTGTATTGATTTTTTTTTTTTTTTGTACTCACCGCACGTCTTGCTCCTCCTCGAAGAAGAGGCATCCTGATCCATTCGTTACCTGCTTAGTAATGTGTGCTAGTTATAAGTACTCTCCTGTAGATATTAAAATGAATGACTATTTGCCTTTGCTAGTTGCAGTTTCGAATCTGTAATCTTCACTTAGAGAGTTGCCATCTGAGGTTTTCCCCCCTTTCTCATGCAAAAGACAATATTCAATGTTTTAAACTGGTTACTTTAAAACGCGATTGTAAATACCTTTGTGAATATTTTAGACTCGTCTTTGATAATATTCAACATTTTCCCGTGACCAGGAATACTTGTCTTTTCCTGTGATCTTTAAATTGTGGTCCTGTTTTCAAAGAACATTCTTCCCCAGTGAAACATTATCCCTGCAAACATGCGAGAAAAATGTACAACCCCTTTCGTGCCCTCCTACTTATTAAGCCTGTTCAATGTAAGTAGAGGAAGGAAGACATCACTAGTACAATCTAGCTGGCTTCTGTTAAACGAGTGACGTGTTTCATTTGCTGGGATTATTAGCGGTTTTTATTATGTTTACTTTTTTGCGTTCTTTTCAACTGGAAGAATGATTGCTAAATGCCATCTCCTGTTGGCCTACTTATTAAATGTGGAAAGCGTATGACAGACTGTGTAACTTAAAGGTACTTTGCAGGAATTCATACTGCTAAACGTGTCGATGGGCAAGGTGTACTGACAGAGGGAGGGAAGTGAAAATGATTTTAAACATATGACGGTCATGTAATTGGGTTTTGAATCGGACGTGAAGATTCTTGGCAGATTGGAGTAGAATTGTTGATAAATATCCCATCTTTATACCATGAGACATCATTGTGAGTGCCCAGATTATAAATCTACATCAGCCCTAGATGGTTACATGTGGAACTGTATCAACATCTAGCGACGAGTGTAAATGCTTGAGATACCTGTTTCCCCTTGTGATGGGCTTGAGTTGGCATGGCAGGAAGAAAACATTCCCTGCCCATTTCCTTTTGTCCTGGCTTCTGTGTGTGTGTATGTGTGTGTGTGACTGTGTGTGTGTGACTGTGTGTGTGTGCGTGCGTGTGTGCGTGTGTGACTGTGTGTGTGTGTGTGTGTGTGTGTGTGTGTGTGTGTGTGTGTGTGTGTGTGTGTGTGTGTGGACATGATGCAACTACTTTCTGCATTTCCCATTTCAATCCCCCCCCCCCCCCCCCCCCCTCCCCATTTTAAGAGCAGCCAGTCTCTCGGTCTGGTAGGGTACTGGTAGGAACCTGGTTATTTGAAACGGCTGCAACAAACCATCCAGGATGAGTTAAAGAGTTTCCAGTGACAGGCAATGCACTGCCAATGATTTTTTTTTTTTTTCCTGAAAAAAAAATTCTAACATGTTGTAATGTTATTTTAAAACAAAAAAAAAAAAAAAAAAAAAACCGGCTGGTGACTGAGCACAGGCATGTTTGGTGTTGATTATTTTTTATTAAAAGCTGTTCCACGTGCGTGATCTCCATGGTTCTACAACTCTCACTGTTGGCGATCTTCGGGGCCCTGCTTGGACTTCGGCAAGGACATACAGCGACGGAGAGCATAATTCATAGCCGGGTCTGAGGGAACATGTGTACATATGTAAATGATAAAGGGAGATGTGTTCAATGTAAAGAGAAGTACATTCGCTTTCCTGAAATGTGCATTGTTGCAACCACCTTGCAATCCATCCGAAGTGACTGTGTGGGAAAAGAATACTGTTTGTTATCTTACGTGAAGACTTTGTGTTCATTCAGCTCTGTAACATACTCTGACCCTTCAGATGAAACCTTTGTTTTACCTACGTGTAATATCTAGCTTCAGTGTATTATCTAGTAGATCACCTGCATATTTTTAAGGTGCTACAAAATTAATGAAGAAAAAATGAGGGGGGGTTAAAATAAAAAAAACACGATTGTAACCAAATTCATAGTTTGTACAATTTTTGATATGGTGATCATTCAACAGTTCAAAAAAGGTACAACCTCCCGTCACTTGCAAAAATGGCCATTTTTTTCCCTGTTTGTACATTGTTTGTACAATCCAATCATTTCATATTTCAAACCTGATCAGAAAACTAATTGTGATTTTTAGTCTTGCAAACTGTATGTAGCTAGATAATGTGACAACCTAATATTTATCTAATAAATATGTATTCAGATGAAACTGTGTACAACTGTTTTAATTTTCATAACGCAACAGGACTCTGCGATAGATTTGGTTTAGTTTGGCTTATTGTCACGGTGAAAGTAATGTGTTACGTGCTAACCAGTCAGCGGAAAGACAATACATGATTACAATCAAGCCATTCACAGTCTTTAGTATTTTGGTTTAGAGGTACAGGATGGAAACAGGCCCTTCGGCCCCTCCAAGTCCATGCCGACCATTCACTCTCATGTATGATCTGTTCATGCTAGTTCCCCAGTGTCCACTCCTGACACACTAGGGGAGATTTTACAGAGATCAGTTAACCTACGAACCCGCACATCTTTGGGTGGAATATTGTCAAAAGGTGTACAGACGTGTAGGATCTTCCAGGTGGAAATTGGAAAGAGGAAAGGAAGACACAAAGAATTGCAGATGCTAGAATCTTGAGCAAAGCACAAAGTGCTGGAGTATTTCTGTGCATCGGACCGCTGAGGCAGGAATGGGCAGGTGACATTTGGGGCTTGAAACTCTTCTTCAGATCAGACTGATTTGAGTGGGTGGGAGAAAGCTATAAATGAAAGGTGGGGGTGGGACAAAGCCCGGCAAGTGATGGGTGGATACAGATGAACAGGCAATAATGATATCTTACAATGACTGAGACCTCTGCTACAGATGTAACTACACCTGTAGCCATGATGTTTCAGTACAAAGGTTGACTCAAAATGCTGGAGTAACTCAGCGGGACAGGCAGGGATGAGACCAACGTCGCCCATTCCTTCTCTCCAGAGATGCTGTCTGTCCCGCTGAGTTACTCCAGTATTTTGTGTCTATCTGCAGTCCTTTCCTACACATTCCAGTGCAATTCAGGTACTTAAGAGGAATGTTCTGTTCCCTGAAAGTAGGACAAATCCTGCTTACCACCATCTACCCTTAATCATCAAAAAATTCTAGAAGTTGGCATTGACTGTGGCATTTACCAAGCCCCACATCACTGCTGTTCGTTCCATTTGGGTTTTGTCAGGACTCTCGGCTCTAGATGTCTTTACTGCCTTGGGCCAACTATCGAGGGCGAGGTGAAATACAGTGGCCAAGTAAGAGAGACTAACCCTGGCACCTTTTCATCTTGTGTATGGCGTGCACAGCCTAAAGGTGGAGGACAACTTGTTCTATATGATCTTATTTGATTGTGCACGCCGGGTTGATTGCATTCGTTGAAACAGGGCGGACCATGTGAAGGTTGCAATCTCCTGCCTTCTCCACATATCCCCTGACTCCGTTATTTTTAAGAGCCCTATCTAGCTCTCTGTTAAAAGCATCCAGAGAACCTGCCTCCACCACCCTCTGAGACAGAGAATTCCACATATTTACATTGGCGAGACCAAGCGTAGACTAGGCGACTGTTTCGTTGAAGTGCTCGGTCCACCAAGGCCTATTGTGGAGTCAGGGGATATGGGGAGAAGGCAGGAACGAGTTTCCTGATTGTGGATGATCAGCCATGATCATATTGAATGGCGGTGCTGGCACGAAGGGCCGAATGGCCTACTCCTGCACCTATTGTCTATTGACTATTGTTGGATCTCCCAAACACGAACAATTTTAACTCCCCGTCCCATTCCCACACCAGCCTTTCTGTCCTGGGCCTCCTCCATTGCCAAAATGTGCCTCATCCACACACAAACCAGAGGAACAGAGCTTCCTATTCTGCTTGGGCAGCTTGCAACCTAATGGTGTGAGCATTGAAGCCTCCAATTTCAAGTAATACTCCCGACAACCCCCTTTCTTATCCTTGCTCACAGCATCCCAGTATCTGTCTGTTTTGCACCATCTCCCACTAAATTTGTTACCCCATCTCTCCATTATTATCTCCCTTCCCTGAATCCCATATTTCCCTTTTATCCCCCTCTTCCCCCTCACCCTGTCTCCTTTAAATTTCACGCCTCATCATCTTTCCTTTCCTGACACTTTTTTTTTGTCTGCTTTCACCTCTATCCTTTGTCACTTACTCCACCCATCTGTCAATCACCTGTATCCACCTATCACTCAGAGGCACAAAGTGCTGGAGTAATTCAGCTGCAATTCTGGACAAAAAGGTGTGGGTCGAGACCCTTCTTCTGACTGAAGCATTACCTATCCATTTCCTCCAGAGAAGCTGCCTGACCCACTGAATTACTCCAGTACTTTGAGTCTATCATTGGTATAAACCAGCATCTGCAGTTCTTTTGTTTCCACCTATCACTCACCAGGCTTTGCCACACACCCAACCTTGCTTGTGTAAGAAGGAACTGCAGATGCCAGTTTAAACCGAACATCCACACAATAGGCTGGAGTAACTCAGCGGGACAGGCAGCATCTCTGGAGAAAAGCAATAGGTGGTGTTTTGGGTCGAGACCCTTCTTCAGACTGAGAGTCAGGGGAAAGGGAAACGAGAGATATTGAGGGTGATATAGAGAGATATAGAACCAATGAATGAAAGATATGCAAAAAAGTAACGATGATAAAAACCTTTCTTTTTCAGTTTTCTCCGCCCTACAAGATGGGTCCCGATCAGAATCGTCCTCTGTCCATTCCCCCCACAGATACTCCCTGCTGTTCCTGTACGCTTTGGGGTTTGCTGAAGATACCAGCATCTGCAGTCTCTTGCAAAAACCCTACAGCGAGCAAGATAGTCCACTTGACGAAAAAGACCTAGTACGGTCATGGGCAGATTCATGGGGTAATTTCCGTAACCGGCTTCCGTCTCCGCACCAAAGATCCCGCAGGATAACTAGTGCAGAGACGGAATCCGGTTACGGGAACATCCTCGTAAAAATAAAAGTTATTTGGTAAAAATCTCATTTTCAGAATTTTAATTTATTAACACAAACAGTTCCCCCGCAACGGTGATACACTGCGGGTCAGGCCCGGTTACTGAAATGGATGAAAAAAAAGCCCATGTTCCGTTGCGTCCTTAAGGATAAGGGGGAAATCCTTTAAAGCCGAGATGAGAAGAACTTTTTTCACGCAGAGAGTGGTGAATCTCTAACTCTCTGCCACAGAGGGTAGTTGAGGCCACTTCATTGGCTATATTTAAGAGGGAGTTAGATGTGGCCCTTGTGGCTAAGGGGATCAGGGGGTATGGAGAGAAGGCAGGTACGGGATACTGAGTTGGATGATCAGCCATGATCATATTGAATGGCGGTGCAGGCTCGAAGGGCCGAATGGCCTACTCCTGCACCTAATTTCTATGTTTCTATGTTACTACACGTCAGCCCCATTGCATTTAGCAGGAGTGGTCTATCTTGCTCTGCTATAGGATCTTTGGCCTCTTGTATCTTGTCCAGGGCTTGGTGTTTTGTTGTGCATTTTGCTGCAGGGATCCTGTTACTTAGAACTGGATTTGCAAGTTTCCTGCCACTACCTTGCTGAAAACAAAGAGGAATTGAAATGTGATCTCATTTTGCCTGTTACAAGGTGGGGCATTTACTTTTTGAAAAGAGTTCACAAAATATGAAGATGCTGGGAAAGAAATGCAGAATCATTCGATGAGAATCACAACATGCATACACAGTTTGGCCATTAAACTTCACATTCGAGTTATCTGCAATAATCATTTTTTACTCCATGCTAAAAATGACATACAAATTAAGTATCATCACAAAATGCTGGAGTAACTCAGCGGGACAGGCAGCACCTCCGTCCGGGGAGAAGGAATGGGTGACGTTTCGGGCCGAGACCCTTCTTCAGACTGAGTGTACGGAGGAGAGGGAGACCAGAGATATGGAAGAGTGAGGTGTGAAAATGACAGATCAAAGCAGACAATGTGGAATGTTTCGTTGTTAGCTGAGGTGAAACTTGTCAGAGAACTAGGGTCGGGGAGAGAGGGAAAGCAAGAGTACTTGAAGTTGGAGAAATCAATATTCATACCGCTGGGTTGTGTTGCCCTAGCAAAAAATAAAAATATGATATTATAATATATAAAAAATAAAAAAATGTCTCTGGAACTGTTACGCTAGAATGCCGAAAACTGTTGTCTAATAATCAAAAATGTAATAAATGAATATCTACAGTACTCGACCAAAAACCCAAAGCCCTTACTTAGTGCAACCAAAGGCAGTCCATACAAGATCATAGTTGAGGGAATGTTCTAAGAGGCAGTAGAGGCTTAATGGGCCGAATGACCTTCCACGTCAGAAGAAAACAAAGAGAGATTTAAAAAGTAGTAGAGTGATTAGCTTTTCTAAGTTTTAAAGTGGGGAGTTGTGGATACTTTTCCACAATGGGGAATTATATGTTGAGGTTGATAGAGAATTTCATTTAATGTGTGATGCGTTCAGTTAATCCGAATTATAGCTCAGTGGAGGGTGGTGGTTTGTTACAGCTTGTTACAACACCAACATTCTGGTGCTTGTTTGTACTTGCCCACTTAAACTGTCTCTGTGCTTTCTTGCTGCTCCATCTTCCACCTCTGGAATTTCCAGCTCCAGTTTCAGTCTTCCCAGTTTTTCACCAACCATGTTTAAGAAGGAACTGCAGATGCTGGAAAATCGAAGGTAGACAAAAATGCTGGAGAAACTCAGCGGGTGAGGCAGCATCTATGGAGCGAAGGAAATAGGCAACGTTTTGGGTTGAAACCCTTCTTCAAACAGCTAACAATGGCCTGTTTCATCGAAACATGGAAAATAGGTGCAGGAGTAGGCCATTCGGCCCTTCGAGCCTAAACCGCCATTCAATATGATATATCGCCTATATCTCTCGTTTCCCTTATCCCTAACCAGTCTGATGAAGGGCCTCGACCCGAAACGTCACCCATTCCTTCTGTCCAGGGAAGCTGCCTGTCCCGCTGAGTTACTCCAGCTTTTTGGGTCTATCTTCTATACCAATCAACCTCTGATCTTTGTTCACCTCTCCAGCTTACACTATTCTTTTCTCTCTCTCTCTCTGTTGCTGCAATTAAGAAAATCTTACGAGGTTTTATCTTCAGAGTATTTATGTCCAGCGCAGCTTCACCCAATGAGTTGGATTATGTGTCACTTGCAGCAGGCAAACTGTTGAGGAACAACCATGCAGTTACTGAGAAAATTGAGTCCTTTCAACAAGCAGAGAAAGAGAAATGGCTGTAACGTATTCCTGATGAAAACAGGTCATTTGGCTGGAAAAATATTCTGTACATAAAATCATCCTCTTTAGATGAGAACCAAAGCTGTGCAGTGGTAGAGTTGCGGCCTTGCCGTGCCAGAGACCTGACTATGGGTGCTGTTTGTAAAGCTCTAAGATCTTTGGTTTACACGTTCTCCCTGCGCCCATGTGGATTTTCTCCGGGTGCTCCGGTTTTCTACTGCATTCCCCAAGCTCATGCAGGTTATTAGATTCATTAGTTTCTAGTAAAAATTGTCCCTAGTGTGTAGGATAGAGCTAGTGTATGGGCACTCGCTGGTCAGCGCAGACTCAGTGCCAAATGGGCCTGTTTTCACACTGTATCTCTAAACTAAACTGAACTTTAGAGACCTAGAAGTCACTCCATCATCTTCACCTTGCCTGGTGAACCTTATTACCATGTACAGCCATTTCCTGTTGAATTATAGACAGATATAGCACAGAAAGATGCACCCCAACCTATTGACCATCAACAAACTGTTTACACTAATTAAACATTTATCCCAGTTTATATCCTCCCCTCATTCTCATCGACTCCCTCCAGATTCCAGCGCTCACCAGCACATTCAATGCATTTGTCTAGAGGCCAGTTAACCCGCCAACCCTTACGCCCTCGAGATGTGAGAGGAAACTGGAGCACCAAGGGGAAACTCACACGATCACAGTACGTGCAAACTCCACGTAGACAGCACGTGAGGTGAGGGTTGAACCCAGGTTTCCGTGAGACAGCACATCTACCAACTGAGCTGTCCAGTCTCTGGACTATAGGGTACAAACTTCGAAAGAAATACTTTAATTTACAAAGTGCCTTTCATGTTCTATTTAAGACTTTCCAGTGAAGTGTGGTCATAAAATAATTGTTGTAAAGAAAGAATCTAGATGTTAAATGCTGCCTTGTGTTACCAGTTCACAGCAGATGGCTTTCATTAATCTTATATAAAAAAGTATTTAGATATTACTAATCCTGTTGCACTAGATTTGATTAGTAGAATTGTCAGGGGTTATGGGGAGAAGGCAGGAGAATGGGGTTAGGAGGGAGAGATAGATCAGCCATGATTGAATGGCAGAGTAGACGTGATGGGCCGAATGGCCTAAATCTGCTCCTAACACAAATGAACATGATATTCTGAGAATGCTCTGATTTTTACATACTTTATTAATATGGTAGTAATCTTGTTTCTAATTAATACATTGTGGATTAGAGGGGATCTCATTGAAACATATAAGATTATTAAGGGTTTGGACACGCTAGAGGCAGGAAACATGTTCCCGATGTTGGGGGAGTCCAGAACCAGGGGCCACACAGTTTAAGAATAAGGAGTAAGCCATTTTGAACTGAGACGAGGAAACACTTTTTCTCACAGAGAGTGGTGAGTCTGTGGAATTCTTTGCCTCAGAGGGCGGTGGAGGCAGGTTCTCTGGATGCTTTCAAGAGAGAGCTAGATGGGGCTCTTAAAGATAGCGGAGTCAGGGGATATGGGGAGAGGGCAGGAACGGGGTACTGATTGGGGTTGATCAGCCGTGATCACATTGAATGGCGGTGCTGGCTCGAAGGGCCGAATGGCCTACACCTGCACCTATTGTCTATTGTCTAATACTATATGGTACGAGAAAAATAAGATATGGGGAGATAGAACCCCCCCCCCCCGCACTCCAGCACTTTGTGTCTTTTTCTGTAAAACAGCAACTCTGCAGTTCCTTGTTTCCCAATACTACAGCCCGTGAAGATTGGAGTAAGTTATGCTTTAAATTGTTTTATACCTGGTTTTTTCCAGTGCTTTCACGCCATCAATTGAAATTGAACTGTGAATTTATTTTTAAATCGTTTTAAAAAAAACTGCAGACGCTGGAAATCTTTTTTTTGTTTAAAACCCACAAAAATGTTAGAGCCAGAGCCACTGATTTTCTTGCATTCATTGAAAATATATATTTTAAGTGTCAGCAGACTTGCACCCTTGGTGCTTCTCTTGCGCTGTTCATTGCACAGTTTAATGTATCAAAAACGTGGCCTTGTTCTGGGGAATTAACAAGATGAAGTCCTTTCGCATGCAAAGGGGATTTTTTTTTTTCGCTTTGATTTCCGCCCTCATCTCTCGGTTGCAATGGGAACACGGAAGGAGAGGCAGCGAATGGTCGGGCGAGGATGTGTGATCGACGGCGTGGTCTGTGATCTCAGTCGCAATTGGAATCCGCCTTCTCTAGGCGCAGATTGCTGGCAACTGGCTAAAATGTTGCAGCGCTCAGCGCAACACTTCCTGCTCTGTTGCAAAGTCGGAAAGGCGGTGCAGACCAAAGCTTTGGTGCAGACCATCCCATTCGCGTTTATCTCACAACTGAGAAGCTGCAGAACCATGGCGGCCGCAAACCCCAAGGTGTTTATGGACATTTCCATTGATAACCAGCCCGCGGGCCGCGTTGTGATGGAGGTAAGTCAAAGGGCTGGAAAAATCATCTCTCCCCTCCCCCCCCACCAAAAAAAATACAGCACAGGAAAAGAATAAGGAACATGAAAGCAAAAAACTCAACTATACAGTGGAGGGGAAAAAATGGGTCTGAAGAAGGTCTCGACCCATCCCTTCTCTCTGGAGATGCTGCCTGTCCCGCTGAGTTACTCCAGCTTTTTTGTGTCTCATCTTCATTGGGGGGGAATTGGGAGAAAACGTACTTTGTTACGCTTGTAAATGAGCAACAACGTCCGGTGTGGTATCGAAAATGTTTAACAATTGTAGCCAAGTGGAATCAGTTCGGCGCTTAGTGTCAGAGACGCGTTACACAGTCGGGGCGAAGTTTTGTTTTGTTTTTTGTGAAATCGATCAACTGGTGAATTTCTGCGAGAAACGGGGAACCGCAGAGGCGCGGAAACTGGAGTAAAGTACAAAGTGCTGGAGGAACTCAGCGGGTCAGGCAGCGTCTGCGGTGGAACTAGGCGATGTTTCATGTTGTGACCTTTCCTCAAAACTCCAGATGAAGTTTTCAAGAGGGAGTTAGATTTAGCTCTTCGGTATAAGGAATCGAGGGATATGGGGGATATTTAGAGGATCAGCCATGATCATATTGAATGTCGATGTTAACTCGAATGGCCCACTCCTACACCTATTTTTCTATGTTTCTAAGGGTCAAAACCTTTTACCCCAAACATTTCGTGGCCATTCCTCCCACAGATGCTGCCTGACCCACTGAGCCCCTCCAGCACGTTGTGTCTTGCTCAAGGTTCCAGCGTCTGCAGTTGCTTGTGTGTCTGTTTTTTGCTTCAGTAGGGTGTTTAGTAATCTTTAATTAGAGCTGGGAGATTATAATGGCGGCCTTTGGGCGGGAATAGGGTGGTAGTTTGGTGCTAGGACTCTAGACAGAGAAGTGTTGCCCTGTGGTTGGTTGTGTGGGGCGCTGGCTGCCAAACCGAAGCTGCATGGAAGAATGCGGAAACTTGTATCCAAAGCAGGGCTGGGCTGGAGGGTGGAGCTGGAACACTTGTAGGAGTTTGCCAACTTGCAGCCTGGGCCATTGAAGGCATGGCTGCCCAATGGAAGAACAACGGCTCCACCATGTGGCCAGGTAAAGGATCAATCTAAAGAAGGGTCTCGACACCTATTCCTTCTTCAGACTCCAGAGATGCTGCCTGTCCCGCTGAGTTACTCCAACATTTTATGTCCATAAAATTGCTAGATGCAGGAAGATTGTTCCCGATGTTAGGGAAGTCCAGGACAAGGGGTCACAGCTTAAGGATAGAAACATAGAAATTAGGTGCAGGAGTAGGCCATTCGGCCCTTCGAGCCAGCACCGCAATTCAATGTGATCATGGCTGATCATCCCCAATCAGTACCCGGTTCCTGCCTTCTCCCCATATCCCTTGACTCCGCTATCTTTAAGAGCCCTATATAGCTCTCTTGAAAGTCGTGCCACTTATGGGAAGAAGACAAAGCATTACAAGCAAATTTTATGCATACAAGCACAGAATAATATAATGCAAAACTCTCCACGCTTGCCAACAATCTGGCCGTTAAATGCCTTCTCTCCTGTGTCTGCCAAACGTGCTTTGTTTTCCCACCGCTTACAATTAGTATTCAGAAGGGTCCCGACCTGAAACGTCACCTCTTCAGGGTGCAGGAAGAAATAGTAGATGATGGTTCAAATCGAAGACGGACACAAAGTGCTGGAGTAACTCAGCGGGTTGGGCGACATCGCTGCAGAACATGGATAGACAACGTTTTGGATCGGGGCTCTTCTTCAGACTGTGATAGTGGAGGGGGGAAGAGAGAAGAGGTGGGGGCAGGATAAAGCCTGGCAAGTGAAACTTTCTATGTTATCCCATTTTCTCATCCACTCCCTATACACTCGGGGCAATTTACAGGGGCCAATTAAACTACAAACATACATGTCTTTGAGATATGGGAGGAACTGGAGAAAACCCATGCGTGCAAACTCCACATAGACAGCACCCGAGAATAAGATCGAACTCTGGTCTCTGGCTCCGTGAGGCAGCAGCTCTATCACCTTTGATTAGTACGGGGGTCAGGTTATGGGGAGAAGGCATGAGAATGTGGATCAGCCATGATTGAATGGCGGAGTAGACTTGATGGGCCGAATGGCCTAATTCTGCTCCTATCACTTAATGACCTTGTGAGCCACTGTGCTGCACTAATTACAGCGGTAATGTGGCAGAGTAATTATTGTGCATGTGTTGGTGTTCTGACGCTGTGCCTCTTGTCTCTTCCAGCTCAGGGCTGATGTTGTCCCAAAGACTGCAGGTGAGTCCCAGGCTTGTCACATTGAGTTGAACAAAGTCTCCATCGTTTAAACATGTGGTCTAACACTGAGTGGTTTTGTTGCAGAGAACTTCCGTGCCTTGTGTACCGGGGAGAAGGGTTTTGGTTACAAGGGCTCGACTTTTCATCGGATCATTTATGAATTTATGTGCCAGGTGAGGAGCGGTTGGTGGTTAACGTTATACCGATGTTCTTGATTCTGCCGTTCCATATTAACTAACGGCACCTTCAACCTTGAAACACACAGGGCGGTGACTTCACGGCAAATGATGGCACTGGTGGAAAGTCCATCTACGGGAAAAAATTTGCTGATGAGAATTTCACCCTGAAGCACACAGGACCAGGTAAAGTAGATTCTCTCCGAACTGCATTGGCCTCTTGCAAAGTTTGCCCAGAAGAGGAAGTGATGTTGCCTTTCCATTCCCTCCGTAAATGCTCTCTGACCCAATGAGTTCATCCTGCGCTTTGTGTCTTGTTTAAGTTTCTGACATCTGCAGCCACTTGTGTCATTTGGGGGGAAAGGGGCATTGGCTGTTATGGTTTTGGTTTTCATTTATACATTTGTGCCATTGTTCAGTTTTTGCTGGTTTTCACAACCAGAGAGCGGTGCTGAATTACTATCTACCTTCTTGGTGACCCTTGGAATATCCTTGATAACTTTGCCTTGCACTAAACATTATTCCCTCATCATGTATCTATACTCTGTAAGTGGCTGAATTGTAATCATGTATTGTCTTTCTGCTGACTGGTTAGCTTGCGACAAAAGTTTTTCACTGTACCTCGGTATACGTGACATGAACTGAACTGTTTTACTGACCTCTGTACCACTTCCTCACCTCCCCCCTTGAGATTCCCCTCTGCTCTTGCCTGCTTCTATCTACATTTTAATATCTTGCTTACAAAGACAATCTGAGCACATTTGCCATCTTCACATTGCAGGTATCCTGTCCATGGCCAACTCTGGAAAAGACACAAATGGTTCCCAGTTCTTTCTCTGCACCAAGAAAACTGAATGGTAAGCTGCCAATTAAAAAAAAAAAAAATCTATTTTGCAGTAATTTATTGATAATATTGGAGGTAAATAATATCACCTGCTTTGTGTTATAGGTTAGATGGCAAGCATGTTGTGTTTGGTTCGGTGGTAGAGGGCATGGATGTTGTCAGGAAGATGGAAGCAACTAGCAAGCCGTCAGAAAAAGGTGGCACCAAATCGAAGAAATCTGTCCCTGTTGTCATCACTGATTGTGGACAGTTGCCCTAATGTATTTGCGTTTGGAAGCATGCAGTTCAAATAAAGTATGCTCATTTGTGACTCGCATTATTTGGATGATCATAATTTTACATCACTAGTGGGTGGCGCAGCGGTAGAGTTGCTGCCTTACAGCGCCAGAGATTCTGGGTCGATCCGGACTACGGGCGCTGTCTGTATGGAGTTTGTACGCTCATGGGCTATCTCCGGTTTCCCCCCACACTCCAAATATGTAATGGTTTGTTGGTTAATTGGCCATGTATAATTGCAATTTGCCCCTAGTGTGCGTAGGATCGTGTTGGTGTGCCGAGATCACTGGTCAGCGCAGACTCGGTGGGTCGATGGGCCTGTTTTCACGCTGTATCTCTAAACTAACTAAACCTGAGAGAGCTGGAAGTTACTCCAATGTCTCCACCTTGCCTGGTGAACCTTTATTCACCAAGAACAGCCATTTCTTCTCGAATTATAGACAGATATAGCACAAACAGGCACTGCAACCTACTGACCATCAACAAACTACATGCATTAAACATTTATCCCATTTTTTATTCTCCCCTCATTGTCGTCAACTCCCTCCAGATTCCAACGCTCACCAGCACATTCATTGCAGTTGTCTAGAGGCTAGTTAACCCACCAACCCTTACGCCCTTGAGATGTAACTGGTGCACCAAGGGGAAACTCACAGGATCACAGCGAGTACATGCAAACTCTACATAGATACATAGACAATAGGTGCAGGAGTAGGCCATTCGTCCCTCTGAGCCAGAATCACCATTCAATGTGATCATGGCTGATCATCCACAAACAATACCCCGTTCCTGCCTTCTTCCCATATGCCTCGATTCCACTTGCACTAAGAGCTCTATCCAACTCTATTGAATGCATCCAGTGAATTGGTCTCCACTGCTGAGGTAGAGAATTCCACAGATTCACAACTCCCTGGGTGAAAAAGCCTCATCTCTAAATAGCCTGCCCCTTATTCTTAAACTGTGGCCCCTGATTCTGGACTCCCCCAACATCAGGAACATGTTTCCAGCATCTAGCGGGTCCAATCCCTTAATAATTTTACATGTTTCTATAAGACCCGCTCTTATCCTTCTAAATTTCAGCGAATACAAGCCCAGCCGCTCCATCCATTCATCATGTGATAGTTCCGCCATCCTGGGAATTAACCTGGAAACCTACGCTGCACTCCCTCAATAGCAAGAATGTCCTTCCTCAAGTTAGGAGACGACAGGTAAGGTGAGGATGAACCAGGTTTCTGTGGGACAACACATCTACCAACTGCACAATAGGGTGCAAACTTGGAACACAAATACTCTAACTTACATAGTGCCATTCATGTTCTATTTAAGACTTTCTAGTGAAGTGTGGTCATAAAATAATTGTAATGAAAGAATTCAGATGTTAAATGTTGCCTTGAGTTAGCAGTTCACACAGATGGCTTTCAGTCATCTTTTATCAAAAAGTATTTAGATATTACTCATCTAGCATTAAATACTCACCTAATTCCCTGAATCACTGGCATTCTGTTACCTGCTCAGCAGGACTTACCAATGCACTAGCTTTCATTATTACTGGTGTCAGGCAGTTATGGGGAGAAGGCAGGAGAATGGGGTTAGGAGGAGAAGATAGATCAGCCATGATTGAATAACAGAGAAGACTCGATGGGCCGAATGGCCTAATTCTGCTCCTGACACTCATGTATATGATATTCTGAGAATATTCTGATCTTAAAATACTTCATTAATATGGGAGTAATCTTATGTTTTCAATTAATACTATATGATATGACAAAACCTGTACAATATAATGGGGAAATAGACCCCCCCCCCCTGCACTCCAGCACTGTGTCTTTTTCTGTATAACAGCAACTCTGCAGTTCCTTGTTTTTCAATACTACAGCCCACGAGGATTGCAGTAAGATGCTTTAAATTGTTTTATACCTGGTCTATTCCAGTCATTCAAAGACATGAATTGAAATTGAATTTGTTTAAAATATGTTTCTTTTTAAAAAAAAAAGAACTGCAGATGCTGATAATGTTTGTATTAAAAAATAATCAGCTGATCGAGCCAGAGCCACTGATTTTCTAGCATTTATTAAAATATATATTTTAAGTGTCAGCAGACTTGCACCCTTGGTACTTCTCTTGTGTTGTTCATTGCACAGATGTATCCAAAACGTGGCCTTGTTCAAAGGAACCAACTAGATGAAGTCCTTTCACATGCAAGGGGTTTTGTTTTGCTTTGATTTCCACCGTCATTTCTTCCAGCTTCGGACGATAGCTAAAATAAAACGATTCCTCCAGTTTGATGACCTCGAAAAGATCATCCACACATTTATCTCCTCCCGCCTAGATTACTGCAACTCCCTTCTACACTGGCATCGGCCAATCTTCCCTGTCCCGCCCGCAACTGGTCCAAAACGCCGCAGGGCAGCGAGACTCCTGACGGGCACCCGAAAAAGGGACCACATCACCCCGATCCTGGCCTCTCTCCACTGGCTCCCTGTGCGGTTCCGTATACATTTCAAGATCCTCCTTTATGTCTACAAAGCCCTCAATGGGCTTGCCCCCACCTACATCAAAAGTCTGCTCACCCACCACACCACCTCCAGGTCCTTCAGATCGGTCGACTTGGGGTTGCTGAATATCCCGCGGTCTAGGCATAAGCTCAGGGGCGACCGCGCCTTTGCGGTTGCAGCTCCTAGACTGTGGAACAGCAGCATCCTTCTTCCCATCAGAACAAACTGCCCCCTCCATCGACTACTTTAAGTCGAGACTTAAAATTCATCTTTACTCTCAAGCCTTTCTTGACGTCCTCTGAGGGAGGGCTATATGTATGTAGTGATGTATGTACTTAATCTATGAACCAATGTTGTATAACGTTCGTATCTCCATCGATATAAAGCACTTTGGTCAACGAGAGTTGTTTTTTAAATGTGCTATAGAAATAAAAGTGACTTGTCTTGACTAGACATGTCTCGGTTGCAGCGAATGGCGGGGCGAATGATGTGTGATTGATGATGTGATCTGGGATCTCAGTCACAACTCGTTGCAATTGGCATCCACCTTCTCCAGTCGCAGATTGTTGGCAACTGGCTAAAATGTTGCAGCGCTCAGCGCAAGGGGTGTAGATCGTTCCCCCAAAAAAAACTCGCCAACAGCTTTAAAAAAAAAAAACAGCACAGGAAAAGAATGGGGAGCATTTAAAGAAAAATAGCTCAACTATACAATGGAAGAATTTGGGTCTGAAGACTGGTCTCAACATGCCACCTATCCCTTCTCTCCAGAGATGCTGCCTGTCCCTCTGAGTTACTGCAGCATTTTGTGCCTTATCTTCATTGGGGGAAAAAAACTTATTTTGACAACTTGCAGCCTGGGCCATTGAAGGCACGGCTGGCCAATGGAAGAACAACGGCTCCACCATGTGGCCAGGTAAAGGATCGTCTGAAGAAGGGTCTCGACACCAAACATCACCTATTCCTTCTCTCCAGAGATGCTGCCTGTCCAGCTGAGTTACTCCAGCACTTTGTGTCCTTGGATGTATTAAGCAGCATCTGCAGTTCCTTGTCTCTACATGTTCATACGTTTTGAGTGTTGGTCTTTGGAATCAATGTTGCCGTTTTTGTGACAATGATACTGTTGCCTTTCTCGTGGCCTCTTTGGTGATATCCCTTCCCTTGTGCCCCCACCGGACTCTGCCCCTCAATGTCCAACAGCAGAAGGACAGAGCCTTGGCGTTGGCTGCACCAAGTTTCAGTGCTTCCCTCAGCATTTATTCCTGCCGTCTGAACATTCCCTGACGGACATCTCACTCTGCTGGGAGACCAGCAAGCTTCATGCAGACCAAGGAGATTCCTTCACACAGTTGATGGTCTTCCAGCAGAGCTTGATGTCTGTCCCTGAGCGTATCCTTGGGTACAGGCTGTAAACCGGAGAGTCCTCAGTTACGCAGCCTCTCAGGATGAAACATAGTCACCCACCCAACAGTGTTTGCCATTGGGTGGATGATGACTCCTTGATCATCGACCATTTGCTTCAGGTAGACCACAAAGTGCTGGAGTAACTCAGCGGGTCGGGCGACACCTCTGCAGAACATGGATAGAGTTTTGGATCGGGGCTCTTCTTCAGACTGTGATAGTGGAGGAGGGAAGAGAGAAGAGGTGGGGGCAGGACAAAGCCTGGCAAGTGAAACTTTCTATGTTATCCCACTTTCTCATCCACTCCCTATACACTCGGGGCAATTTACAGGGGCCAATTAAACTACAAACCTGCATGTCTTTGGGATATGGGAGGAACCGGAGAAAACCCATGCGTGCAAACTCCACATAGACAGCACCCGAGAATAAGATCGAACTCTGGTCTCTGGCTCCGTGAGGCAGCAGCTCTATCACCTTTGATTAGTACGGGGGTCAGGTTATGGGGAGAAGGCATGAGAATGTGGATCAGCCATGATTGAATGGCGGAGTAGACTTGATGGGCCGAATGGCCTAATTCTGCTCCTATCACTTAATGACCTTGTGAGCCACTGTGCTGCACTAATTACAGCGGTAATGTGGCAGAGTAATTATTGTGCATGTGTTGGTGTTCTGACGCTGTGCCTCTTGTCTCTTCCAGCTCAGGGCTGATGTTGTCCCAAAGACTGCAGGTGAGTCCCAGGCTTGTCACGTTGAGTTGAACAAAGTCTCTATCGTTTAAACATGTGGTCTAACCCTGAGTGGTTTTGTTGCAGAGAACTTCCGTGCCTTGTGTACTGGGGAGAAGGGTTTTGGTTACAAGGGCTCAACTTTTCACCGGATCATTAATGACTTCATGTGCCAGGTGAGGAGCGGTCGGTGGTTAACGTTATACCGATGTTCTTGATTCTGCCGTTCCATATTAACTAACGGCACCTTCAACCTTGAAACACACAGGGCGGTGACTTCACGGCAAATGATGGCACTGGTGGAAAGTCCATCTACGGGGAAAAATTTGCTGATGAGAATTTCAAACTGAAGCACGAAGGACCAGGTAAAGTAGATTCTGTTCGAACTGCATTGGCCTCTTGCAAAGTTTGCCCAGAAGAGGAAGTGATGTTGCCTTTCCATTCCCTCCGTAAATGCTCTCTGACCCAATGAGTTCATCCTGCGCTCTGTGTCTTGTTTTAAGTTTCTGACATCTGCAGCCACTTGTGTCATTTGGGGGGAAAGGGGCATTGGCTGTTATGGTTTTGGTTTTCATTTATACATTTGTGCCATTGTTCAGTTTTTGCTGGTTTTCACAACCAGAGAGCGGTGCTGAATTACTATCTACCTTCTTGGTGACCCTCGGACTATCCTTGATAACTTTGCCTTGCACTAAACATTATTCCCTCATCATGTATCTATACTCTGTAAGTGGCTGAATTGGAATCGTGTATTGTCTTTCTGCTGACTGGTTAGCTTGCGTCAAAAGCTTTTCACTGTACCTCAGTACACGTGACATGAACTGCACTGTTTTACTGACCTCTGTACCACTTCCTCACCTCTCCCCTTGAGATTCCACTCTGCTCTTGCCTGCTTCTATCTACATTTTAATATCTTGCTTACAAAGACAATCTGAGCACATTTGCCATCTTCACATTGCAGGTATCCTGTCCATGGCCAACTCTGGAAAAGACACAAATGGTTCCCAGTTCTTTCTCTGCACCGTGAAAACTGAATGGTAAGCTGCCAATTAAAAAAAAAAAAAATCTATTTTGCAGTTATTTATTGATAATATTGGAGGTAAATAATATCACCTGCTTTGTGTTATAGGTTAGATGGCAAGCATGTTGTGTTTGGTTCGGTGGTAGAGGGCATGGATGTTGTCAGGAAGATGGAAGAAACTAGCAAGCCGTCAGAAAAAGGTGGCACCAAATCGAAGAAATCTGTCCCTGTTGTCATCACTGATTGTGGACAGTTGCCCTAATGTATTTGCGTTTGGAAGCATGCAGTTCAAATAAAGTATGATCATTTGTGACTCGCATTATTTGGATGATCCTAATTTTACATCACTAGTGGGTGGCGCAGCGGTAGAGTTGCTGCCTTACAGCGTCAGAGACTCTGGGTCGATCCGGACTACGGGCACTGTCTGTATGGAGTTTGTACGCTCATGGGCTATCTCCGGTTTCCCCCCACACTCCAAATATGTAATGGTTTGTTGGTTAATTGGCCATGTATAATTGCAATTTGCCTCTAGTGTGCGTAGGATCGTGTTGGTGTGCCGAGATCACTGGTCAGCGCAGACTCGGTGGGTCGATGGGCCTGTTTTCACGCTGTATCTCTAAACTAACTAAACCTGAGAGAGCTGGAAGTTACTCCAACGTCTCCACCTTGCCTGGTGAACCTTATCACCAAGAACAGCCATTTCTTATTGAATTATAGACAGATATAGCACAAACAGCCTACCGACCATCAACAAACTACATGCATTAAACGTTTATCCCATTTTTTATTCTCCCCTCATTCTCATCAACTCCCTCCAGATTCCAACGCTCACCAGCACATTCATTGCAGTTGTCTAGAGGCCAGTTAACCCACCAACCCTTACGCCCTTGAGATGTAACTGGTGCACCAAGGGGAAACTCACAGGATCACAGCGAGTACATGCAAACTCTACATAGATACATAGACAATAGGTGCAGGAGTAGGCCATTCGTCCCTCTGAGCCAGAATCACCATTCAATGTGATCATGGCTGATCATCCACAAACAATACCCCGTTCCTGCCTTCTTCCCATATGCCTCGATTCCACTTGCACTAAGAGCTCTATCCAACCCTCTATTGAATGCATCCAGTGAATTGGTCTCCACTGCTGAGGTAGAGAATTCCACAGATTCACAACTCCCTGGGTGAAAAAGCCTCATCTCTAAATAGCCTACCCCTTATTCTTAAACTGTGGCCCCTGATTCTGGACTCCCCCAACATCCGGAACATGTTTCCAGCATCTCGCGGGTCCAATCCCTTAATAATTTTACATGTTTCTATAAGACCCGCTCTTATCCTTCTAAATTTCAGCGAATACAAGCCCAGCCGCTCCATCCATTCATCATGTGACAGTTCCGCCATCCTGGGAATTAACCTGGAAACCTACGCTGCACTCCCTCAATAGCAAGAATGTCCTTCCTCAAGTTAGGAGACAACAGGTAAAGTGAGGATGAACCAGGTTTCTGTGGGACAACACATCTACCAACTGCACAATAGGGTGCAAACTTGGAACACAAATACTCCAACTTACATAGTGCCATTCATGTTCTATTTAAGACTTTCTAGTGAAGTGTGGTCATAAAATAATTGTAATGAAAGAATTCAGATGTTAAATGTTGCCTTGAGTTAGCAGCTCACACAGATGGCTTTCAGTCATCTTTTATCAAAAAGTATTTAGATATTACTCATCTAGCATTAAATACTCACCTAATTCCCTGAATCACTGGCATTCTGTTACCTGCTCAGCAGGATTTACCAATGCACTAGCTTTACTTATTACTGGTGTCAGGCAGTTATGGGGAGAAGGCAGGAGAATGGGGTTAGGAGGAGAAGATAGATCAGCCATGATTGAATAACAGAGAAGACTCGATGGGCCGAATGGCCTAATTCTGCTCCTGACACTCATGTATATGATATTCTGAGAATATTCTGATCTTAAAATACTTCATTAATATGGGAGTAATCTTATGTTTTCAATTAATACTATATGATATGAGAAAACCTGTACGATATAATGGGGAAATAGACCCCCCCTGCACTCCAGCACTGTGTCTTTTTCTGTATAACAGCAACTCTGCAGTTCCTTGTTTTTCAATACTACAGCCCACAAGGATTGCAGTAAGTTATGCTTTAAATTGTTTTATACCTGGTCTTTTCCAGTCATTCAACGACATGAATTGAAATTGAATTTGTTTAAAATATGTTTCTTTTTAAAAAAAAAGAACTGCAGATGCTGATAATGTTTGTATTAAAAAAAAAGATCAGCTGATCGAGCCAGAGCCACTGATTTTCTAGCATTTATTAAAATATATATTTTAAGTGTCAGCAGACTTGCACCCTTGGTACTTCTCTTGTGTTGCTCATTGCACAGTCTGATGTATCCAAAACGTGGCCTTGTTCAAAGGAACCAACTAGATGAAGTCCTTTCACATGCAAGGGGTTTTGTTTTGCTTTGATTTCCGCCGTCATTTCTTCCAGCTTCGGACGATAGCTAAAATAAAACGATTCCTCCAGTTTGACGACCTCGAAAAGATCATCCACACATTTATCTCCTCCCGCCTAGATTACTGCAACTCCCTCTACACTGGCATCGGCCAATCTTCCCTGTCCCGCCTGCAACTGGTCCAAAACGCCGCAGCGAGGCTCCAGATGGGCACCCGAAAAAGGGACCACATCACCCCGATCCTGGCCTCTCTCCACTGGCTCCCTGTGCGGTTCCGTATACATTTCAAGATCCTCCTTTATGTCTACAAAGCCCTCAATGGGCTTGCCCCCACCTACATCAAAAGTCTGCTCACCCACCACACCACCTCCAGGTCCTTTAGATCGGCCGACTTGGGGTTGCTGAATATCCCGCGGTCTAGGCATAAGCTCAGGGGCGACTGTGCCTTTGCAGTTGCAGCTCCTAGACTGTGGAACAGCAGCATCCTTCTTCCCATCAGAACAAACTGCCCCCTCCATCGACTCCTTTATGTCGAGACTTAAAACTCATCTTTACTCTCAAGCCTTTCTTGACATCCTCTGAGGGAGGGCTATATGTATGTAGTGATGTATGTACTTAATCTATGAACCAATGTTGTATAACGTTCGTATCTCCATCAATATAAAGCACTTTGGTCAACGAGAGTTGTTTTTTAAATGTGCTATAGAAATAAAAGTGACTTGTCTTGACTAGACATGTCTCGGTTGCAGCGAATGGCAGGGCGAGTGATGTGTGATTGATGATGTGATCTGGGATCTCAGTCACAACTCGTTGCAATTGGCATCCACCTTCTCCAGTCGCAGATTGTTGGCAACTGGCTAAAATGTTGCAGCGCTCAGCGCAAGGGGTGTAGATCGTTCCCCCAAAAAAACTCGCCAACAGCTTTAAAAAAAAAAACAGCACAGGAAAAGAATGGGGAGCATTTAAAGAAAAATAGCTCAACTATACAATGGAAGAATTTGGGTCTGAAGACTGGTCTCAACATGCCACCCATCCCTTCTCTCCAGAGATGCTGCCTGTCCCTCTGAGTTACTGCAGCATTTTGTGCCTTATCTTCATTGGGGGAAAAAAACTTATTTTGACAACTTGCAGCCTGGGCCATTGAAGGCACGGCTGGCCAATGGAAGAACAACGGCTCCACCATGTGGCCAGGTAAAGGATCGTCTGAAGAAGGGTCTCGACACCAAACATCACCTATTCCTTCTCTCCAGAGATGCTGCCTGTCCAGCTGAGTTACTCCAGCACTTTGTGTCCTTGGATGTATTAAGCAGCATCTGCAGTTCCTTGTCTCTACATGTTCATACGTTTTGAGTGTTGGTCTTTGGAATCAATGTTGCCGTTTTTGTGACAATGATACTGTTGCCTTTCTCGTGGCCTCTTTGGTGATATCCCTTCCCTTGTGCCCCCACCGGACTCTGCCCCTCAATGTCCAACAGCAGAAGGACAGAGCCTTGGCGTTGGCTGCACCAAGTTTCAGTGCTTCCCTCAGCATTTATTCCTGCCGTCTGAACATTCCCTGACGGACATCTCACTCTGCTGGGAGACCAGCAAGCTTCATGCAGACCAAGGAGATTCCTTCACAGAGTTGATGGTCTTCCAGCAGAGCTTGATGTCTGTCCCTGAGCGTATCCTTGGGTACAGGCTGTAAACCGGAGAGTCCTCAGTTACGCAGCCTCTCAGGATGAAACATAGTCACCCACCCACAAGTGTTTGCCATTGGGTGGATGATGACTCCTTGATCATCGACCATTTGCTTCAGGTAGACCACAAAATGCTGGAGTAACTCAGCGGGTCGGGCGACAACTCTGCAGAACATGGATAGAGTCTGGGGCTCTTCTTCAGACTGTGATAGTGGAGGGGGGAAGAGAGAAGAGGTGGGGGCAGGACAAAGCCTAGCAAGTTAAACTTTCTATGTTGTCCCATTTTCTCATCCACTCCCTATACACTCGGGGCAATTTACAGGGGCCAATTAAACTACAAACCTGCATGTCTTTGGGATATGGGAGGAACCGGAGAAAACCCATGCGTGCAAACTCCACATAGACAGCACCCGAGAATAAGATCGAACTCTGGTCTCTGGCTCCGTGAGGCAGCAGCTCTATCACCTTTGATTAGTACGGGGGTCAGGTTATGGGGAGAAGGCATGAGAATGTGGATCAGCCATGATTGAATGGCGGAGTAGACTTGATGGGCCGAATGGCCTAATTCTGCTCCTATCACTTAATGACCTTGTGAGCTGCACTAATTAGTGTGCTGCACTAATTACAGCGGCAATGTGGCAGAGTAATTATTGTGCATGTGTTGGTGTTCTGACGCTGTGCCTCTTGTCTCTTCCAGCTCAGGGCTGATGTTGTCCCAAAGACTGCAGGTGAGTCCCAGGCTTGTCACGTTGAGTTGAACAAAGTCTCCATCGTTTAAACATGTGGTCTAACCCTGAGTGGTTTTGTTGCAGAGAACTTCCGTGCCTTGTGTACCGGGGAGAAGGGTTTTGGTTACAAGGACTCAACTTTTCACCGGATCATTAATGACTTCATGTGCCAGGTGAGGAGCGGTCGGTGGTTAACGTTATACCGATGTTCTTGATTCTGCCGTTCCATATTAACTAACGGCACCTTCAACCTTGAAACACACAGGGCGGTGACTTCACGGAAAATAATGGCACTGGTGGAAAGTCCATCTACGGGGAAAAATTTGCTGATGAGAATTTCAAACTGAAGCACACAGGACCAGGTAAAGTAGATTCTCTCCGAACTGCATTGGCCTCTGGCAAAGTTTGCCCAGAAGAGGAAGTGATGTTGGCTTTCCATTCCCTCCGTAAATGCTCTCTGACCCAATGAGTTCATCCTGCGCTCTGTGTCTTGTTTTAAGTTTCTGACATCTGCAGCCACTTGTGTCATTTGGGGGGAAAGGGGCATTGGCTGTTATGGTTTTGGTTTTCATTTATACATTTGTGTCATTGTTCAGTTTTTGCTGGTTTTCACAACCAGAGAGCGGTGCTGAATTAATATCTACCTTCTTGGTGACCCTCGGACTATCCTTGATAACTTTGCCTTGCACTAAACATTATTCCCTCATCATGTATCTATACTCTGTAAGTGGCTGAATTGGAATTGTGTATTGTCTTTCTGCTGACTGGTTAGCTTGCGTCAAAAGCTTTTCACTGTACCTCAGTACACGTGACATGAACTGAACTGTTTTACTGACCTCTGTACCACTTCCTACCCTATCCCTTGAAATTCCCCTCTGCTCTTCAAGTTCAAGTTCAAGTGAGTTTATTGTCATGTGTCCCTGTATAGGACAATGAAATTCTTGCTTTGCTTCAGCACACAGAACATAGTAGGCATTTACTACAAAACAGATCAGTGTGTCCATATACCACATAATATAAAATAAATATACACACATGAATAAATAAATATATACACACATGAATAAATAAAGTGCAAATAACAGAAAATGGGTTATTAATAATCAGAGTTTTGTCCGAGCCAGGTTTAATAGCCAGATGGCTGTGGGGAAGTAGCTATTCCTGAACCTGGTTGTTGCAGTCTTCAGGCTCCTGTACCTTCTGCCTGAAGGTAGCAGGGAGATTTGTGTGTGGCCAGGATGGTGTGGGTCTTTGATGATACTGCCAGCCTTTTTGAGGCAGCAACTTGCCTGCTTCTTGGAGCAGTATTTCTAATCACATGAACATTTTGGGACGCATGTTTGTGAATGCACGCGCGCTGGTAAATACAGTGAGATGCATTATCTTCAGTCAACATAGCCACAGGGGACCACGAGACACTGACAATAACAGAGACTTTGTTGTTGCCACACTCACAGAGTCAATAACAATGGCACCTGCGATTCCTGCCTCTGACACAAGTTCACAAGTCATCGTAGTAGAATTAGGCCATTCGGCCCATCGAGTCTACTCCACCATTCGATCATGGCTGATCTCTGCCTCCTAGTCCCATTTTCCTGCCTTCTCCCCATAACCCCTGACACCCATCTATCTCGCCTTAAAATATCCACTGACTTGGCCTCCACAGCCCTCAGTGGCAATGAGTTCCACTGATTAACTACCCTCTGACTAAAGAAGTTTTTCCTCACCTCCTTTCTAAAAGGTGTTTAAGAAAGGACTGCAGATGCTGGAAAAATTGAAGGTAGACAAAAATGCTGGAGAAACTCAGTGGGTGAGGCAGCATCTATGGAGCGAAGGAACAGATGAGACCCTTCTTCAGACCCTAGAGTCTCCAGCTCTTTGTGTCTATCTTCGGTTTAAACCAGCATCTGCAGTTCCTTGCTACACATTTATCTCTGAGTATCTGCCCCAGTTGCTTCCTCTCCCTTGGGATGCGTGGGGGTGGAGTGTTGTACAACTGTGTGATAGGTAGAGTGTATAATCCCCGCCCCCAGAGGTGGGGGAGGGAGCTCCAGGTGAGATGTACCTGGTCCTCACTCCCGCAGACTCCAGGAGCCGCAGAGCCGAGCGGTGCCATGGCCAATCCTCGGGTTTACATGGACGTAGCTACGAAGAAGAAAGCGATGGGGCGTATTGTCGTGGAGGTGAGTTACTGGGGCAAGCGGGAGGAGTGGAGGCAAACCCCATACACCTTATGCCCGAGCCTTCAGACTCTTAAAACCCCCCTATAGAATACCCAACCTAAAGGACCTTAGATAGGCACCAAAAGCTGGAGCAACTCAGGGGGTCTGACAGCATCTCTGGAGATCTGCACAGTTTACTCCCATCTCCAACAGATGTCCCAAACACTACCCCCCTCCCCCCTCCACCCCTCCCTACAGTGAGTTTGAATAGAGTGCAGGAACTAGCCACTGGTGAGTTTTATGGTTTCAAGTGCTGGAAGTGGGATATTGATGAGCCTTGGGGCAAGAGCAGGACACTCTACTTGTGAACCAGGCATCAAACGGTGGGGATTTACAAGTAGCTACACTGCAGATTGTCAAATGTACCCAGGAACGGAACAAGGACACGCTGGAGTAACTCAGCAGGACAGGCAGCATCTCTGGAGAGAAGGAATGGGTGATGATTCGGGCCGAGACCCTTCTTCTGTCCCGCTGAGTTACTCCAGCATTTTGTGCCTATCTTCGGTTTAAACCAGCATCTGCAGTTCCCTCCTGCACGGAACGATGGCGTCTTCGCTTACTGCACGTAACAGGTCCATTAACGCAACAATAAATAGATGTACTAACATCACCAATATCATCAGTAATAGACAATAGGTGCAGGAGTAGAGGCCATTCGGCCCTTCGAGCCAGCACCGCCATTCAATGTGGTCATGGCTGATCATCCCCAATCAGTCCCCGTTCCTACCTTCTCCCCATATCCCCTGACTCTGCTAGTTTTAAGAGCCCTATCTAGCTTTCTATTGAAAGTATCCAGAGAACCTGCCTCCACCGCCCCCTGAGGCAGAGAATTCCACAGACTCACAACTTTCTGTGAGAAAAAGTGTTTCCTCGTCTCCGTTCTAAATGGCTTACTCCTTATTCTTAAACTGTGACCTTTGGTTCTGGACTCCCCCAACATCGGGAACATGTTTCCTGCCTCTAGCGTGTCTTATATGTTTCAATGAGATAGCCTCTCATCCTTCTAAACTCCAGAGTGTACAAGCCCAGCTGCTCCATTCTCTCAGCATATGTCAGTCCCGCCATCCCGGAAATTAACCTTGTAAACCTACGCTGCACTCCCTCAATAGCAAGAGTATGGGGGATGGGATGGGATGGGATGGGGTGGGATTTAGAAAGATTATTGCAGACTCAGTTTCAGATGGTGACTCTGTGCTGGTTGATGCATTGGGGCAGTGTGATGCATGTGCAGTGGTGTCAGAGTCAGCACCGCAGGGAATAGTCCACAGGGGAATTAACACATCTTGGGCTCAGCCTGTTCACAGTGTTATGTCAGGAGCAGGCACCTGATGGATGAAACAATAGCCTAAAAGTTTCCATCGTGTGGGAGGTGCCAGCTGGTTTGGAGATGTGTGATGGATATAGAGAGATACAGCATGGAAACAGGCCCTTTGCCCCACCAAGTACATTGACTATCACCAACTTGTTCAACACTGATTATACAGTATATTGATCTAATCCAACTTTATTCCCTCCAGATAGTTATAAATCCTCCCCAGATTCAAGAGTCAAGAGTGTTTTATTGTTGTGTGTCCCAGATAGAACAATGATATTCTTACTTGCAGCAGCACGACACAATATGTAACAGAATATCTCCCACTAACGTACACACTAGGGGCAATTTACAAAATTCTAAATCTTTATAGATGGTTTTTCTTTGCTTTGCAAGACTTGGAGTTAAGAACTCTCTCGACAGTGTTGCTTTCAGCGGTATTGTGGCAGAGTAATTATTGTGCATGGGTTGGTGTTCTGACGCTGTGCCTCTTGTCTCTTCCAGCTCAGGGCTGATGTTGTCCCAAAGACTGCAGGTGAGTCCCAGGCTTGTCGCGTTGAGTTGAACAAAGTCTCCATCGTTTAAGCATGTGGTCTAACCCTGAGTGGTTTTGTTGCAGAGAACTTCCGTGCCTTGTGTACCGGGGAGAAGGGTTTTGGTTACAAGGGCTCGACTTTTCACCGGATCATTCCCGATTTCATGTGCCAGGTGAGGTGCAGTGTGTTCAAGGTCACCTCCCTGCTCTTGATTCAACAGCGAGGATATGGGCACTTTGCCACAATGATGAAGGTATTAGCTACAGGGAGAGGTTAAACGACAGACATGGATTGCCGGAGTTTGCGGAGAGACCTGATTGAAGTATATAACATTATGAAAGGCATGGATAGGGTAACAATCTTTTTCCCTGGCACTGTGGCGCAGCGGTAGTATTGCTGCCTTACAGCAAATGCACCGCTGGAGACCCGGGTTCGATCCCGACTACGGATGCTGTCTGTACGGAGTTTGTACGTTTTCCCCGTGATCTGTGTGGGTTTTCTTCGAGATCTTCGGTTTCCTCCCACTCTCCAAATACGTACAGGTTTAAAGATTTGTAGGTTAAATGGCTTGGTAAATGTAAAAATTGTCCCCAGTGTGTGCAGGATAGTGTTAATGAGCAGGGATCGCTGGTCAGTGCAGACCCGATGGGCCGAAGGGCTTGTTCCCGGCGTGTATCTCTAAACTGAACTAACCAAAAGTGGCCCATACTGGAGGGACTCAGCGGTTGAGGCAGCATTTATGGAGCAAAGGAAATAGGCAACGTTTTGGGCCAAAACCCTTCTTCAGACGCCAGCATTTTTGTCTACCTTCGATTTTCCAGCATCTGCAGTTCCTTCTTAAACATACTAGAGGACATAGCTTTAACACGATAGCGAAACGAGACTGTGGGGCAAGTTTTGTTAGACAGAGGGTAGTGGGTAACTGGAACTGCCAGGGCTAGCAGGTGGAGACAGATAAGATAGTGGCATTTAAGGGATGTTTGGATAGGCACATGGATGTACAGGGAATGAGGATATGGATTGTGTCTTGGCACTGGTGTAGCACAGAGGTACAAGGGAGCTCTTCCTGTGTACTGCTATTAAGGGATTGGACGGGTTAGATGCAGGAAAAATGTTCTCCATGTTGGGGGAGTCAAGAACCAGGGGTCACAGTTTAAGAATAAGGGATTGGCCATTTAGGACGGAGATGAGGATAAACTTTTTCACCCAGAGAGTTGTGAATCTGTGGAATTCTGTGCCAGAGAAGGCAGTGGAGGCCAATTCACTGGATGTTTTCAAGAGAGAGCTCTTAGGTCTAACGGAATGAAGGGATATGGGGAAAAAGTAGGAACGGGGTACTGATTTTGGATGATCAGCCATGATCATATTGGATGGCGGTGCTGGCTCGAAGGGCCGAATGGCCTACTCCTCCACCTCTTTTCTCTGTTTCTATGTTCCATGTTAACTGACGGCACATATTCAACCTTGAATCATACAGGGTGGTGATTTCACGGCAAACAATGGCACTGGAGGCAAGTCCATCTATGGGGACACGTTTGAAGATGAGAATTTTGAACTGAAGCACACAGGGAAAGGTAAATACATATGTGGTCTCATTTTATTGACCCGTTCCAGGGTTTGAGTGGAAGAGGGAGGAATGACATCCAGAGAGTTGTGTCTGTTTGGAGCGAAGGAATAAGTGCTGAATATTGTTCGAATTTTTTTTTTTTTTTTTTCATATTCTTTCTCTCTTCTTTGCTGAACCTCTATTTGTCTCTCCTGAATGCAAAAGCTTGAAAGCACATTCCTCCAGATTCCGGAAGAGCTTCATTCCCTCTGCCATAGTCAACAGTGGTTTATTGTCATGTGTCCCAGCTAGAACAATGAAACTCTTACTTGCAGCAGCACAACAGAATATGTAATATGTATCAGACTACGGAATGGTCCTCCCATAAGCTAGGGTGTGGTCCTGATCTTCCAACCTACCTCATTGTAGACCTTGCACTTTAAAAAAAAAAAATACATTTTCTTCGTAAATAGCACTATATGTGGCACTCTGGCATTTCTCTTAGTGCTACCTATTGTACTTGTGCATGGTGTGGCTGTGCTCATGTATGGTATGCATTGACTGGGTAGCAAACAAATAAACGATTCTCACTGTATCTCTGTACACCTGCATGTTATAAGCCAAGACCGCTCCAAATTTGCTCTCTGCTCTTTCTTCACGCCTGGTTCTTTCCAACTCTCCCGAAGAATATCTTGTCGTTATGGAGAATCTGAACACCATATAACCATATAACAATTATAGCACGGAAAACAGGCCATCTCGGCCCTTCAAGTCCGTGCCGAACACTTATTTTCCCCATGTCCCATCTACCTGCACTCAGACCATAACCCTCCATTCCTTTCCCGTCCATATACCTATCCAATTTATTTTTAAATGATAAAATCAAACCTGCCTCCACCACTTCCACTGGAAGCTCATTCAACACAGCCACCACTCTGTGAGTAAAGAAGTTCCCCCTCATGTTACCCTTAAACTTCTGTCCCTTAATTCTCAAGTCATGTCCTCTTGTTTGAATCTTCCTAGAATCTCTAGAATTCAGGAGATTGAGAGGGGATCTTATAGAAACTTACAAAATTCTTAAGGGGTTGGACAGGCTAAATGCAGGAAGATTGCTCCCGATGTTGGGGAAGTCCAGGACAAGGGGTCACAGCTTAAGGATAAGGGGGAAATCCTTTAAAACCGAGATGAGAAGAACTTTTTTCACACAGAGAGTGGTGAATCTCTGGAACTCTCTGCCACAGAGGGTAGTCGAGGCCAGTTCATTGGCTATGTTTAAGAGGGAGATAGATGTGGCCCTTGTGGCTAAGGGGATCAGAGGGTATGGAGAGAAGGCAGGTACTGGATACTGAGTTGGATGATCAGCCATGATCATATTGAATGGCGGTGCAGGCTCGAAGGGCCGAATGGCCTACTCCTGCACCTAATTTCTATGTTTCTATGTTTTCCCTACTCTCAATGGGAAAAGCTTATCCACGTCAACTCTGTCTATCCCTCTCATCATTTTAAAGGCCTCTAACACGTTTGCCATCTTCCCATTGCAGGTATACTGTCCATGGCCAATAGTGGGAAAGATACAAATGGCTCCCAGTTCTTTATTTGTACCAAGAAAACAACATGGTGAGCTGGCCCTGTTCCCCCCCCACCCCCCTTGCATTTGGGGTCTGAATCTCGGGGTCTGGGCACTGCCGATTAACGTTGGTGTCTTCTTCATCGCTGTAGGTTGAATAAAAAGCACGTTGTGTTTGGTGCGGTGGTGGAAGGCATGGATATCGTGATGAAGATGGAGGGCTACGGCAGTGAGGACGGCGCGCCCACGACCACCATTACCATCACCGATTGCGGGCAGTTGTCCTAAACCGTGTGTGATAGGAATCATACAGTTCAAATAAAATACCATCATTTGGAACGCCCATTTTGGTTTACTTCAGTTCGGCTTAGAGGTACAGTGCGGAAACAGGCCCTTCGGCCCACCGAGTCCGTGCCGACCAGCGATCCCCGCACCCTAACACTACCCTGCACACACTAGCGACAATTGACACTAACCCCAAGCCAATTAACCCTCAAACCTGTACGACTTTGCAGCGTGGGTGGCAACCTTGGAGAAAACCCACGCGGTTATGACAGAACGTACAGACTCCGCATAGACAGCACCCATAGTCGGGATCGAACCCGGATCACCAGCACTGCAAGCAGCAACTCTAAAACATAATCTATCTATCTCCTTTGATTGATTGATTGATTGATTGATTGATATCTAACTATCTCCTTGTTATTTATTTGCATTATTATTTTCATTCCACTTTAGTTATTTCTATTCATTTCTTATTTATTCACCTAGGTTTTTTTTAATTTTCATTCATATTTATTTATATGAATCTCTTACTAATTATTTATCTATCTATCTTTATTCATGTATACAGATCGAGGGATAAATAAATGTAGATGTATAAATGAATAGTAAGATATTATAACAATTAAATATATATAATCGATATGCATTCACAACTCTCCATGAGACTTTCAATGGCTTCGAAAGTATAAACTGGTTATATATTGATCTAAAGATTGATTTATATTTAATTTGTTTTACTTTTCTTTCTTGTTTTCATCAATTAATCAACCCCTGCCCTTTTTAACTCTTCCTCACACACACACACACACAAGTCTTTCACCTCTCCTTTCCCCAGCATACACAAGTGGGACTGGGTAGGAACCAATTAACCCAATAGCACATTATAGGGGGGAAGCCAGGTGGCTAACGAGGAGAATGTGTGCACACTCCACACAGGCAGCAGCCGAGGTCAGACTCGAACCTGCAACATTGGAGTTGTGATGTAGCAGCTTGGCCCGCTGCCACTGTGACGTTGGGCTTGAGTGAGCGACTGGTGAGTGTGCAGTTTGTTTCCTCCCTGTCCACAGCAGCTCACTGCAAGGTAACTAGGCACACAATTCTGTGGGAGCTGGAGACGTCTGGAGCTACCAGGGTTGGTGTCCAGCAGGCGAGAGGTCAGGAAGGCTGCATCCACTCTACATCTTCAGCCCCACGTTTCTGCCGTTGCTACACCTCACGCTAGCTAAGATAGACACAACACGCTGGAGTAACTCAGCCGGGCAGGCAGCATCTCTGGAGAAAAGGAGTACGTGATATTTGGGGTCATGGCCCTGAAATGTTACTTATCAACCATGATCACATTAAATTGCAGTGCTGGCTCGAAGAGCCAAATGGCCTACTCTTGCACATATTGTCTATATCCACATTCTCCAGTAACTCAGCTGCCTGTCCCGCTGAGTTACTCCAGCACTGTGTGTTTATCTTGCGTATAAACCAGCATCTGCTGTTCATTTTTATTACCCCTTATGTTATCTGCCCCACACTGCATCTCCGAGCTTTGCAATGTACAGTTTAGTTTATTGTCACGTGTACCGAGGTACAATGAAAAGCTTTTGTTGGTGTGCTGGAAAGCTGATTACAATCAATGTATCTACAGTGATGGATACATGATGAGGGAATAATGCTTGGTAATTAAACGCTGCCAACAATGACAAGTGTTTAGACGCAAGGATAATCTCATTTAGCAGATACCTGTTTCAGGACCAGTCACTCCTCCTTCTTCCCTCTCCCATCTATGGAGAGAAAGCAGGTACAGGATACATAGAAACATAGAAATTAGGTGCAGGAGTAGACCATTCGGCCCTTCGAGCCTGCACCGCCATTCAATATGATCATGGCTGATCATCCAACTCAGTATCCCGTACCTGCCTTCTCTCCATACCCCCTGATCCCCTTAGCCACAAGGGCCACATCTAACTCCCTCTTAAATATAGCCAATGAACTGGCCTCAACTACCCTCTGTGGCAGAGAGTTCCAGAGATTCACCACTCTCTGCGTGAAAAAAGTTCTTCTCATCTCGGTTTTAAAGGATTTCCCCCTTATCCTTAAGCTGTGACCCCTTGTCCTGGACTTCCCTAACATCGGGAACAATCTTCCTGCCTCTAGCCTGTCCAACCCCTTAAGAATTTTGTAAGTTTCTATAAGATCCCCTCTCAATCTTCTAAATTCTAGAGAGTATAAACCAAGTCTATCCAGTCTTTCTTCATAAGACAGTCCTGACATCCCAGGAATCAGTCTGGTGAACCGTCTCTGCACTCCCTCTATGGCAATAATGTCCTTCCTCAGATTTGGAGACCAAAACTGTACGCAATACTCCAGGTGTGGTCTCACCAAGACCCTGTACAACTGCAGTAGAACCTCTCTGCTCCTATACTCAAATCCTTTTGCAATGAAAGCTAACATACCATTCGCTTTCTTTACTGCCTGCTGCACCTGCATGCCTACCTTCAATGACTGGTGTACCATGACACCCAGGTCTCGCTGCATCTCCCCCTTTCCCCAATCGGCCACCATTTAGATAATAGTCTCTGCTTTCCTGTTTTTTTGCCACCAAAATGGATAACCTCACATTTATCCACATTATACTGCATCTGCCAAACATTTGCCCACTCACCCAGCCTATCCAAGTCACCCTGCAGTCTCCTAGCATCCTCCTCACAGCTAACACTGCCCCCCAGCTTAGTGTCATCCGCAAACTTGGAGATATTGCCTTCAATTCCCTCATCCAGATCATTAATATATATTGTAAATAGCTGGGGTCCCAGTACTGAGCCTTGGGGTACCCCACTAGTCACTGCCTGCCATTGTGAAAAGGACCAGTTTACTCTACTCTTTGCTTCCTGTTTGCCAGCCAGTTCTCTATCCACATCAATACTGAACCCCCAATGCCTTGTGCTTTAAGTTTGTATACTAATTTCTTATGTGGGACCTTGTCGAAAGCCTTCTGGAAGTCCAGATACACCACATCCACATCCAATACTGAGTTGGATGATCAGCCATGATCATATTGAATGGCGGTGCAGGCTCGAAGGGCCGAATGGCCTACTCCTGCACCTATTTTCTATGTTTCTAAGAGTTACAGGTAGACAAAAGTGCTGGAGAAACTCAGCGGGTGCAGCAGCATCTATGGAACGAAGGAAATAGGCAACGTTTGCCTATTTCCTTCACTCCATGCAAAGAGTTGAACAATCTCCACTATAGGAAATAGGTAACGTTTCGAGCCGAAACCCTTTGGGTTTCGTCCCGAAACGTTGCCTATTTCCTTCGCTCCATAGATGCTGCTGCACCCGCTGAGTTTCTCCAGCACTTTTGTCTACCTTCGATTTTCCAGCATCTGCAGTTCCTTCTTAAACAAGATGTTTGAAAACGCACACCTCCAGATTCGGAGACAGTTTCTCTCCGGCTATTATCAGGCAACTGAACTATCCTACCACTGACCAGAGAGTGGTCCTGACCTCCCATCCACCTAACTGGAGACTCTTGGACTATCTTTAATCAGATTGCATTGGGATTTATCTTGCAATGAAAGTGTACCCTTTATCCTGTATCTGTACACTGTGGACGGCTCGATTGTAATCATGTGTAGTCTTTTCGCTGACTGGATAGCACGCAACAAAAACGTTTTTCACTGTACCTCAGTACATGTGACAAGCATACTAATAAAGTGATCTTAGTACCACACCATAGAATTTGAGTCGCATTGTGAGAGAAGTCAGTTGTGAACATCGTGGGGTTTTAGTTGTGCCTATGTTGTTGGTCAATGGCCAGGTTTAGTCCTTGATGCCAGGTGTTGGAATGAATTCACATCTGTGACTTGTGATGGACCGTTTGTCCACTGGGTGGTAGCAAACACACAGGACACAGACCACTTCCAATGAGATACAGCAGAACAGTGATTCTCAACCTGGGGCCATACATGGCAAATTTCAGGGGGACCCACAGAAAAAAAAATTGGGGATTTAGGGGGCCACGGGTTCAATGAAGGGGGCCACAGAGCTACCACTCTGTTGCCTCCTAAATTTAAGTCCCAATACATTTAAATCTATGTAGTTGAAATATTTTTGATGTTTGTGGAAAAGAGGATATATCTGCAATTAATAGACACTGATATTTCTATGTATGGTATTATAATATTGAAGTACTTTTTTTTCTGCTAATAATGTCAGGTGGGGGGGGGGGGTGGCACAAAAAAATTAAAAGATCCCAAGGGGGCCATGAGATAAAAAAAGGTTGGGAACCACTGCAGTAGAACACAGTGCTGGAGTAACTCGGTGGGTCAGGCAGCATCTGTGGTGGACATGGCTCAGTAACTACAGATGGTACCCATGCCAGGCCACTCGTTGTGTGCAGGTCCCAGAAGTGGATCTGCAATCACACATTACAATCGCTCCAAAGATGGACACAAAAAGCTGGAGTCACTCAGCGGGACAAGGCAGCATCTCTGGAGAGAAGGAGTGGGCGACGTTTCGTGTCGAGACCCTTCTCCAGACCTGTCTCGTCCCGAAACGTCGCCCACTCCTTCTCTCCAGAGATGCTGCCTTGTCCCGCTGAGTTAAGGGGCTGTCCCACTGTACGAGCTAATCCAAGAGTTCTCCCGAGTTTCCCCTGATTCGAACTCGGAGATTTACGGTAATGGCCGCTCGTCGGTACTCGGGGCTAATGTGGACATTTTTCAACATGTTGAAAAATCTTCCCGAGCTTACCACGTTTCCCGAGTACCTGCCGTTAGCGGTACGAGCCGCTAAGAGGCGTCCCCGAGCTCCGACGTACCCGCCACGTACATTCCACGTGCTTCCACGAGTTTGATTTTTTTTTTTTTAACTCGGGAGAGCTCTTGAATTAGCTCGTACAGTGAGACGGGCCCTTTACTCCAGCATTTTGTGTCTATCTTTGGTTTAAACCAGCATCTGCAGTTCCTTCCTGCACACTACAATCACTCTGCTTTTTTAAACCTCTACTCCCCAGCACTGTGGATGGCTGCATTATAATCATGTACAGTATTTACGTTGACTGGTTAGAATGTAACTAAATGTGTTTCCCTGTACCTCAGTACACTTGACCATAAATTAAAGTATTGGGTAAACTATAAACTCAAATAAAGGTGCCGTTTCGGGTTGGAACCCTTCTTGCGTTGAGTTTATTGTCACGTGTACCGAGGTACAGTGAAAAGCTTCCTCACTTGTGGCCTAAACATTGACCTCTCCAATTTCCGGTAGCCCTTGCTGTCTCCTCCCCTTCTCAGCTCTCCCTCAGCCCTCTGCCTCCTTCTTCCCTTCCCCACCCCCACCCTACATCAGTCTGAAGAAGGGTCTCGGCCCGAAACATCGCCTATTTCCTTCGCTCCGTAGATGCTGCCTCACCCACTGTGTTTCCCCAGCAGTTTTGTCTACTTTAGATTATGGTAGCTGTTTTTCTGAGGGAGTGTGAAGTGTAGATGGAGTCAATGAGAAGGATGATTTGTCCCACAATCTATCCCCCTAAAGCTCTGTCAGCTGATATAAAGGTGAACATCCTATTAGCTTTGTACCTTGTATGTTGCATCTGTCCGTGGCATTCTAATTATCTGCAAACATCAACAACACATGTCTGTCTGTCTCCACTTTGACTGTGATTCGCCTTCCACTGTTTAGAAAGTGCTCCGGTCTATTTTTGGGTCTAAAGTGGATAACTCCTATCTGCCTCAATGGAGGTCATATGCCCCAATTGTGCAGGGTCCATAATGTTTAGAACATGTGTTACTTATTTCCATTCTACACACTGTGACATTGGCAAACTTGTAAATGAAGCTTCCGCTAGGTAGATGTGAACATTTTGTTAATTATTATAAATGAATATGAGGAGATGCAAGGAACTGCAGATGCTGGAATCTTGAGCGAAACACAAAGAACTGGAGCAACTCAGTAGGTCTGACAGCATCTGTGGAGGGAATGGACAGACGGCATTTTGAGTCGGGACCCTTCTTCAGACTGAGGCCAGGTCCCGACCCGACACATTCCCTCTGCTGAGTGTCCCTCTGCCACTTTGAGTTTTGCATTGAGTATTTGGTCTACTCTTGGTGCTTGAGGGACCCCATTGATGGAGAAGGTTCCTCTCGGTGGTGGAGTTGCTGCCTTACAGCGCCACAGACCCGGGTTCGATCCTGACTACGGGTGCTATCTGTACGCAGTTTGTACCTTCTTTATGTGACACCGTGGGTTTTCTCTGGGAGCTTCGGTTTCCCACCATCTTCCAAAGACATGCAGGTTCGGACGCTAATTGGCTTCTGTAAATTGTCCCTAGTGTGAAGGAGAGAACAGGTGATCTTTTGTCGGCGCGGACTTGATGGGCTAAAGGGTCTGTTTCCATGCTAGATCTCTACATTAAACCAATGACAATACAGAATCTGAAGAAGGGTCTCAACCCGAAACTTTGCCTATTTCCTTCGCTCCATAGATGCTGCCTCACCCGCTGAGTTTCTCCAGCATTTTTGTCTACCTTCGATTTTCCTGCATCTGCAGTTCCTTCTTAAACATTACAGAGTTGCTGCCCACACACTAGATTAGGTTATTGGATCACTAACCCCAGGTGAAAATGAGGGAAACATTTTAAAATCTTAGTATTTTTAAAATCCGGGCAATTGCATTCTGTTAAAATTATTTAATACAGTCTGGTAAAGATAATGCCGGGTTTGCCTGACATATGTTTGAAGGAATTTGCCTGTTTGAGTCCATCAGTTTTGTGTATTTAGGTTGGCAATAGACATGGTTTTAATCATTCCTCGTTTTCTGTGCTCTTGTTCCATGTGTTATGTGGTTCAAGGCTGCTGGGATCGTGGAATCTGATTTACAAGCAGTCCGGAGGAAGCCAGCTGTTTAAATCGACTCCATTTAAAAACACACTTTATTTTGTGCACTTATTTTGAGTCGGGACCCTTCTTCAGACTTGTAGAAGGGTCATAGAAACATAGAAACATAGAAATTAGGTGCAGGAGTAGGCCATTCGGCCCTTCGAGCCTGCACCCCCATTCAATATGATCATGGCTGATCATCCAACTCAGTATCCCGTACCTGCCTTCTCTCCATACCCCCTGATCCCCTTAGCCACAAGGGCCACATCTAACTCCCTCTTAAATATAGCCAATGAACTGTGGCCTCAACTACCCTCTGTGGCAGAGAGTTCCAGAGATTCACCACTCTCTGTGTGAAAAAAGTTCTTCTCATCTCGGTTTTAAAGGATTTCCCCCTTATCCTTAAGCTGTGACCCCTTGTCCTGGACTTCCCCAACATCGGGAACAATCTTCCTGCATCTAGCCTGTCCAACCCCTTAAGAATTTTGTAAGTTTCTATAAGATCCCCTCTCAATCTCCTAAATTCTAGAGAGTATAAACCAAGTCTATCCAGTCTTTCTTCATAAGACAGTCCTGACATCCCAGGAATCAGTCTGGTGAACCGTCTCTGCACTCCCTCTATGGCAATAATGTCCTTCCTCCGATTTGGAGACCAAAACTGTACGCAATACTCCAGGTGTGGTCTCACCAAGACCCTGTACAACTGCAGTAGAACGTCCCTGCTCCTATACTCAAATCCTTTTGCAATGAAAGCTAACATGCCATTCGCTTTCTTTACTGCCTGCTGCACCTGCATGCCTACCTTCAATGACTGGTGTACCATGCCACCCAGGTCTCGCTGCATCTCCCCCTTTCCCAATCGGCCACCATTTCTTCAGGCAATTTGTTGGGTCTGCCTTTGAGACTTCATTGCTGGGGTGAAGGCTTTATATATGTGTGTGTGTGTGTGTGTGTGTGGATAGTGCCTTCACAATGAAACAATGATATAATGACCCGCGTACCAATACACATCTGTACACTCACCTGCACACTTTCAGAATTGCTCAAATAACATGGAGACCGACATCTTCCTGACTATATTGTGTTGTGCTGCTGCAAGTTAGAATGTCATTCTGTCAGGAACATATTGACAATAAAACCCTTTTTTAACTCATGACTATCTCTTTCCCGTTGCTTGACCTGCTGAGTTCCTCCAGCACTTTGTGTGTTCTTTTGTGCATGAACCAGCATCTGCAGTTCCATTTTTTATGGGGTAATAGGCGTAGAATTAGGCCATTCAGCCCATCGAGTCTACTCCGCCATTCAATCATGGCTGATCGATCTCTCCCTCCTAACCCCATTCTCCTGCCTTCTCCCCAAAACCCCTGACACCCGTACTAATCAATAATCTATCTATCTCTGCCTTTAAAATATTGCCTGTGGGGGCCAAGTCAATGAATTCCACAGATTCACCACCATCTGCCTAAAGAAATTACTCCTCATCTCCTTCCTAAGGGAACATCTTTTTATTCTGATTCTTTAGTCTCTGGTCCTAAACTCTCCAACTAGTGGAAACATCCTCTCCTCATCCACTCTATTCAAGCCTCCTCTCACTCTTGTGATGTCCTACTGAGACCTGCGCCCATATCTTCCACCATGCCACCTCTCTTTTCCCTTCCCCCCTGTCCCCTTCTTCACATTTCACTCCTCTCCTCTCCTCTCCTTATCTCACACCCTTACGGACCTCAATAGAGTGGATGTGGAGAGGGTGTTTCCAACATTGGGATAACCCAGGACTAGAGGCCACAGCCTCAGAATAAAAGGATGTACCTTTAGAATGGAGATGAGGAGGAATTTCTTTAGCCAGAGGGTGGTGAATCTGTGGATTTCATTGCCATAGATGGCAGTGGAGTCGAGGACATTGAGTATTTTTAAAGTGGAGATTGATAGGTTCTTGATTAGTGAGGGTGTCAAAGGTTATGGGGAGAGCTGGTTCCATACACCCACCACCCTTTGCGTGAAAATGTTACCCCTCAGATTTCTATTGAATCTTTCCCTCTTCACCTTAAACCTATGCCCGCTGGTCCTCGATTCCCCTACTCTGGATAAGAGTGTGTATCTCTTTTTATACAAAGGGTGGTGGGTGCATGGAATGAGCTGCTGGAGGAGGTAGTTGAGGCTGGGACTATCGCAACATTTAAGAAGCATTTAGACAGGAATAGCTACTTCCCCCACAGCCATCAGGCTATTAAAGTCGGCTCGGACAAAACTGTGAACATTAATAACCCATTATCTGTTATTTGCACTTTATCAGTTTATTTATTCATGTGTGTGTATATTTATATCACGGTATATGGACACGCTGATCTGTTTTGTAGTCAATGCCTACTATGTTCTGTTGTGCTGAAGCAAAGCAAGAATTTCATTGTCCTATACAGGGACACATGACAATAAACTCACTTGAATCTTGAATCTTGAACATGGATAGGACAGGTTTAGAGAATTCTGGGCCAAACGCATGCAGGTGGGACTAGTGCAGATGGGGCAAGTTGGGCCGAGTGGCCTGTTTCCACACTATGTGACTCTAGGCCTCTATATTAACCTGCAAGTTGTGAAACTGCCCAGACTTGTGAAAAGGCCCATTACCATTGTCTTTCACTTGCAGGCGGGTGGTCCGGCTGAATTTGCATTCCATGTTCCCAGTGTGAACAAGAACGAACGCCCTCAGTGAGTTTATTGAACAAGGGCTGAGTTTGTGTCCACTGCTATGCCTTCAGGGTTGCCGGTCTGAATTTGACCTCGTTTAGAGCCCAGCCACTTAGTCAGGATATAAAAATAACTGGTTGTTAAAGACTGTATGAATATTTTCACACCATGTCATATTGATCATTTGTGAGGCATTTAACAGCGGGAAACCACTTATGAAGTACACAGCCCACAAACTCATTAACTCAATTGCTCGAAGGGCATTTCACTAAAGTCGCACCATGTATATTAAGTTTTTATGGGTGGCTTCCATTTTATTCCTTTCTGCAGAGTTTGTATTTCTGTAACTTTGTAAAGAATTAAAAAAAATCTGATCTTGGGCTTAATTCAAAACACATGATTATTACGTTAGCATAAACTTAATGCATTTTATAATTCACCCCTTGAATCCCTGCCAAGCTCACAGGACTTGTTTAATGTACCAGTAGAGTAACTTCAACCTAAACAGAGAATGCAGGAAGGAACTGCAGATGCTGGTTTACACCGAAGATAGACACAAAATGCTGGAGTAACTCAGCGGGCCATGCAGCATCTCTGGGAAAAAAAAGAATAGGCGACGTTTCAGGTTGAGATCCTTCTTCAGATTGAAGAAGGGATTTGACCCGAAACGTTACCCATTCCTTCTCTCCAGAGATGCTGTCTGACCCGCTGAGTTGCTCCAGCATTTTGTGTCTATCTTCGGTGTAAACCAGCATCTGCAGTTCCTTCCTGCACAAATGTTAGGCTCACTGGTCTACAGTTCCCAGGCTATGGGCTATTAACTGTAACCTTGTCCCAGTGCAGTTCTTGTCACAGATGCAATCACTTCTCCAAATGGCTTCATATAATGACAAATCGTGGATTATAATTGTTACTCTGACTGCACTTGATCATAATATGTTTCGAAACAGCAATTGTAACCCCAAACTTCACAAAGACCAAAACATCCACTAATCTATCTGCCCCATTACAGACAGAGTTTCAGCATATTCCCAACACCACAAATTCTATAGGTACACAAAAATGCTGGAGAAACTCAACGGGTGCAGCAGCATCTATGGAGCGAAGGAAATAGGCAACGTTTTGGGACGAAACCCAAAGGAAATAGGTAACGTTTCGGGCCGAAACCCGGAAGGGTTTCGACCCGAAACGTTGCCTATTTCTTTCGCTCCATAGATGCTGCTGCCCCATGATGCTACATATACGTTTTGATCTATACAGTATATTGTAAACTGCGAATTTGTAATTAAAATTCCTTATTAAGGAAGGAATGACATTAGCAGAGTTGCTATAATTGCAGTTTGTGCATCGTTGATTTTAGTCTGAAGAAGGGTCTCGACCCGAAACATCACCCATTCCTTCTCTCCGGAGATGCTGCCTGTCCCGCTGAGATACTCCAGCATTTTGTGTCTATCTTTGGTTTAAACCAGTTCCTTCCTAGGCTGCTATCACTGATCTCAGCTGAGGTGCTGACCTGAGACCCCACCTTTCTCCCAGGTTGATATAAAACATCCCCTTGCAATGATCCAAAGACATTATCTCCAGGCACTGTGGCCAGACTTTATCCCTCACTCTGCACCACATATTCACCACAACTCCACACTGCCATGGCCTGAGCTTGCTGTGTACAGGGGATGATGCAGAGTTTCCTGCACCAGTGACTACACCTGGAAAAGTGCTGCAATTGTCCTGGGACATTCTGAGAAGGATATGAAAGGTGTTATACAAATGCAAGTCCCACTTGATGCAGGTTGGTGCTGTAGACTAGTGTGAAATGTTCACCTCTGCCTTCCCTCTCTCTCCATCCCTCTCCCACCCATTCTCCGACAATGTTCATGGTCCTCCTGATTAATGTCACTGTTTGTATGTCTCCCCATCACCTTCCCCTCAGCCGTCAATGAACTCTTGTACATTTCCTTGATAATCGCCCGCTTTAGAAACATAGAAACATAGAAAATAGGTGCAGGAGTAGAGGCCATTCGGCCCTTCGAGCCTGCACCGCAATTCAATATGATCATGGCTGATCATCCAACTCAGTATCCTGTACCTGCCTTCTCTCCATACCCCCTGATCCCTTTAGCCACAAGGGCCACATCTAACTCCCTCTTAAATATAGCCAATGAACTGTGTGGCCTCAACTACCCTCTGTGGCAGAGAATTCCACAGATTCACCACTCTCTGTGTGAAAAATGATTTTCTCATCTCGGTCTTAAAGACTTCCCCCTTATCCTTAAACTGTGACCCTTTGTTCTGGACTTCCCCAACATCGGGAATAATCTTCCTGCATCTAGCCTGTCCAACCCCTTAAGAATTTTGTAAGTTTCTATAAGATCCCCCCTCAATCTTCTAAATTCTAGCGTGTACAAGCCGAGTCTATCCAGTCTTTCTTCATATGAAAGTCCTGCCATCCCAGGAATCAGTCTGGTGAACCTTCTCTGTACTCCCTCTATGGCAAGAATGTCTTTCCTCAGATTAGGAGACCAAAACTTTCCTTTGATCTATCCTTTTCACACCTTACCCTTCCATAACTCTAGTTTCCCTCGTCCCTGACTCTCAGTCTGAAGAAGGATCTCGACCCGAAACGCCCCTCATTCCTCATCTCCAGAGATGCTGCCTATCGCGGTAAGGTACACCAGCATTTTGTGTCTACCTTAACATTCAGCCAGTTGGACTTTTGATTTGTGTTTCTTTGAAACGTAGAAATTCAGTGAGGGATCTGGTGGCAACTTCCATGATGTTTCCGAGATCTCTCTCAATCTAAACCAATCCAACTAATCCTGGGATTTCAGGAGAGATTGTAACTTTGTGCCCTGCATTAAGTTTGAGTGATTTCATTCTTTAGTCACTTGCGCAAACCCTTTAAATCCATTAGATCCTCTCACATTTGTCGCTGATGTATTAACAGGATTAACTTCCCGCTTGCCATAGCTGGAAATTGGCAATGAGATGCCAAGCCAGCCATTGTGAAACGGCCACCAACTCTTGCTTGACCTTTGTGTTAAACAAACAGCAAAGTTCACATTTATCGCCAATGACAAACCGACTGATGAAACCACGGCTGATGTTAGGATGAGGAAAAGAAAACAGTCGGGGGGGGAAAACGACATTTTAAACTATTAAACGAAATATGAAAGTGAATGCTTAATCTCTGCACATCTCACGGCCCTGTCCCACTTGCGCAACTTTTTCGGCGACTGCCGGCACCCGTCATAGGTCGTTGCAGGTCGCTGACAATTTTCAACATGTTGAAAATCCAGCAGCGACCAGAACAAGGTACGACTCTTTGGGCGACTACTCACAACCGTACAGGCTTCACCCCGCGACATGTCGCCTGTATGGTCGTGAGTCGTCTCCTCAGTTGCCCAAATCCTCCACCCCCGTACCCTCTCTCATGCACATTTATCTAGCAAAGTATCCTAGTCATGGTCTCGTAGAGCGATACAGCATGGAAACAGGCCCTTCGGCCCAACTTGCCCACACTGGCCAACATGTCCCATCTACACTAGCCCCATCTGTCTGTGTTTGGTCCATAGCCCTCCAAACCTGTCCTATCCATGTGCCAGTCTAACTGTTTATTAAACATTGGGATAGTCCCTGCCTCAACTACCTCTAGTCACCAGGGACAAACTCTACTGAACGTTTTTCCTTCCATTATTTATTATGTAAAAGAATATGTGTGTTATGATTGTGTTTATAATTTGTTTGGTTGTTTTGTTGTTTGTCTTTTGCACAAAAGTCCGCGAGCATTTGTTTCTCATGAAACATAGAAACATAGAAATTAGGTGCAGGAGTAGGCCATTCGGCCCTTTGCACCGCCATTTAATATGTCATGGCTGATCATCCAACTCAGATCCCGTATTGCCACTTTCATCCCCTTTCACTGCACTAATCCCTCGTATGTGTACCCTCTGTGGCAGAGAGTTCCAAATTCACCATGTGTATGTGTACTTAAACTTTGACTTGACTCCTCTGGCAGCTTGTTCCATACAGAAGGCAGGAACGGGGTACTGATTGGGGATGATCAGCCATGATCACATTGAATGGCGGTGCTGGCTCGAAGGGCCGAATGGCGTACTCCTTGCACCTATTGTCTATTGTCTACTTGTGTGTGTGGAAACAGCTACCCCTCAGAATCCTATTAAATCTTTTCCCCTTCACCTTGAACCTGTGTCCTCTGATCTCTGGTCCAAGATTCACCTACCCTGGGCAAAATATATTTTAGCACATTTTAAGAAATGAATTCACAAACTGCAGCCTGTGGTGGGATGGCAGTGTGTAATCCCACCACGGATTTACCCCTCTCTGTCCCTCTTCTCCCCCCCACACACACACTCTTCGCCTCAGTGGTCGTATTGTAAATACAACGTATAAAAACGAGCGCCGTGCCATCGAAGATGACACTATTCAGGGCGGAGACTTGGCAGGGAGATTGTAACGGAATAAGGTAGACAAAAATGCTGGAGAAACTCAGCGGGTGCAGCAGCATCTATGGAGCGAAGGAAATAGGCAACGTTTCGGGACGAAACCCGAAGGGTTTCGGCTCGAAACGTTACCTATTTCCTATAGTGGAGATTGTTCAACTCTTTGCATGGAGTGAAGGAAATAGGCAAACGTTGCCTATTTCCTTCGCTCCATAGATGCTGCTGCACCCGCTGAGTTTCTCCAGCATTTTTGTCTACCTTCGATTTTTCCAGCATCTGCAGTTCCTTCTTAAACACTTTGTACCGAAATAATATGGTTCTCCTTTGAAGACCCGAAACGTCTCTCTCCACAGATGCTGCCTGTCCCGCTGAGTTACTCCAGCTTTCTGTGTCTATCTGTGGTTCCCCTTTGAGCTTGTAAAGAGGGGAAGAGGTTCTGGTTCTGTGTTGAACCGAGCCATTATCTGCACCAAAGTCGGGCTGAGATTGCCTGTCATGACCACTTTGCCGATCTATCCCTGGTCGGGACACTGAAATATAGTCCCCCCCCCCGTGCAAACAGGCGAATCCTGTCAAAGGGTAACGCAGGGAACTGCAGTCGCTGGAACCTTGAGAAAAGCACCAAGTGCTGGAGGAACTCAGCGGGTCAGGCAGCGTCTGTAGATGGAATTGGCAGGACATTGAAACATAGAAAATATGTGCAGGAGTAGGCCATTCGGCCCTTCAACTTAGTATCCTGTACCTGCCTTCCCTCCATATCCCCTGATCCCTTTAGCCACAAGGGCCACATCACATGAATTGGCCTCAACTACCTTCTGTGGCAGAGAATTCCACAGATTCACCACTCTGTGTGAATTTTTTTTTCTCATCTCGGTCCAAAAAAGCTTCCCCCTTATCCTTAAACTGTGACCCCGTGTTCTGGACTTCCCCCAACATCGGGAACAATCTTCCTGCATCTAGTATTGAAGAAGGGTCGCAACCCGAATCACCCCCATCCATTCCCACCACAGATGCAAGCTCTTCGAGAAGTTGGGACCAGACTCGTGTACGATGGTAGATGGGAACTACAGATGCTGGTTTAAACTGAAGACAGACACAAAATGCTGGAGTAACTCAGCGGGACGGGCAGCATCTCTGGGTAGAAGGAGTGGATGACCTTGCGGGCTGAGACTTTTCTTCAGACTTGGTTTTTAGTTCTAATTTCTATTTTTTCGGGCAAGTTTATCCTTTGTCAAGCAGTGTCTACAGTCCCTTGTGTCTAAGTGCTTCCGTTATTCTCCACTCCACATTCCTGCAACATTGTGTGGGGAGGAGCTGCAGATGCTGGTTTAAACCGGAGATGGACACGAAAAGCTGGAGTAACTCAGCGGGACAGGCAGCATCTCTGGAGGGTCTCGACCCGAAACATCACCGAGTCCTTCTCTCCAGATTTGCTGCCTGGCCCGCTGAGTTACTCCAGCTTTTTGTGGCTGTCTTCAGCTTTTTTGTGCCCATTTCTGAAAGATTGTTGGTTTTGGCGGACAAAGCCCGGGTTGTGGGCTGGGCTGGGCTGTACCGGAGAGAGAGGGAGGGAGGGAGGAGAGGAGGAGGGAGGGAGAGAGGAGGAGGGAGGGAGAGAGAGGGAGAGGGGAGGGAGGGAGGAGGAGGGAGAGAGGGAGAGGAGAGAGGGGGAGGGGGGGGGAGGGAGGGGGGGAGGGGGAGAGAGGGAGGGGAGAGAGGGAGGGAGAGAGAGGAGGGAGAGAGGGAGAGGGGGGGGGGAGGGGAGAGAGATAGAGAGGGAGAGAGGGAGAGGAGAGGGAGGGAGATTGAGGGATTGAGAGTAAGGGATGGAGGGAGAGAGGGAAAGATTGAGGGACGGAGAGTAAGGGATGGAGGGAGAGGGAGGTAACCAAAGGTAACTTCATTGTCCTATCTCAGACGCATGGCAATAAACTCTCTTGACTTGAGAGGGAGAGATATTGAGTGAGGAAGGGACAGAGGGGAGAGAGGGAGGGAGGGGAGAGAGAGAGAGAGAGGGAGAAGGAGAGAGAGAGTGAGAGAGAGAGAGTCCTATCTGAGACACATGAGAAGAGACTCTCTTGACTTGAGAGAGAGAGAAAGCGAGAGAGAGAGAGAGACAGAAAGAGAGGGGGGAGGGAGAGAGAGGGAGAAGGAGAGAGAGAGAAAGTGGTGTAAGTTCCACTTTAAGGGGAATGTCAGCTGCCGGTGTAACTGGGCAACACGGAGACTCTGGGACGAGTTGTATGTAAAGTTGGTGATGTAGTTCCGGGAGCCCGGCCACAACTCGCCATTGGTTGTTGGGCAGCTAGTCTTACCCGGGGGAATAAAGAGCTAGCGGATTAGTTTAAACCTTTCGCCCAACAGAGAGAGGGAAAGCGAGCAGGAGGGAGGGAGGGTGGGAGGGGGGGAAGAAGGAAAAAAAAACTCAATTGACAAGTTCCCACAACTGGTAGAAAACAAAAGGCGCTGGTGGTCTGGGACTTTCTGTGGCACACACACACACACACACATATACACACACACACACACACACACACACAGATAGACTCACTCCCTGCACAGCAAGAGGGGGGACAAAGAATGAGTTTGCTTTCTGCAATCGATACCAACGCCTCGGTTTATCAGCCGGCGCAACTATTGAACTGGGTCTATCTATCTCTACAAGACGCGCACCAACCCAGCGCCTTCGATGCCTTCCGACCGGAGCCGGCCTCTCATCACCAAGACCTCAACTATGCTAAAGCCGCCGACCTGGGATCTTCGCTGTGTTCCAACTATCTCAACAACTTTTCCCAACTGCACAGGAACGAGGTGCGAGTACAACCTCTCTCAAACTGCATTGAAGCGCTTTCTAGTAATAATGCCTCTTTAATAACAAAAAAAAACAACAAAAGTTGTGCTCGACTTTCTTAACGTTCGCCTGGTCTCTTTAACATCCGCCATTAGCCTGAATGTATCTGCTGTGTATTGTAACTTCTGTGAAGCTTTTGCTGTGCGGGGCAACGTACAATTCTCAAGCCGTTGACATGTTAACCATTAAGAGGAGAGTTCTCGTTACAATACACTCGGACAGTCACTGTATTGTCCCCTGCCGCTAGCCCATTGAGAACTGCGTTTTTGTTTTCAACATTTAAAATCTTGTGCGATCTCCCCAACTTTCCTCCCCCCCTCTGCCCCGTCTGGCAATTATTCCCACTGACAGCTGGTTGGAAATATTCCATTCGTTCGCCCAAACTAGCTAGGAATTAGTGATTCTGGGGTTGGAAACTGTCCACTTGCTTCTCAGTTGAAAGTCAGAGAGGAGAGTGGATCTGAAGAAAGGTCTCGACCCATTCCTCCCTTCCATAGATGCTGCCTGTCCCGCTGAGTTACTCCAACATTTTGTGTCTGTCTCGGATCTCGAGTGTATTTTGGGAAGGTTTGCGAGTCTGTAGGCCGGTGGTGTGAGCAGTATGGAGCCAGAGGGGGAGACGGGGAGGCGGTTTTAACTGCGTTGAGCAGCCTCTATCAAACCAAGGGGTGGCCATTACTTGAGAGCAGAGATATCTGTTTGCTTTAACACTGACAGAAAGAACGCGTCACCTCGGCGCTGGCCATCGCTATCTGCGTTAATATATACTTGCAGATGAAAGGATAGATTGTTAAGAGTTTGGACTTAAAAGGGCAATGTTGGGTGGAGCTTTTAAGGCAGTCGGGAGGTGTAAAGAAGAGGTCTTATTAAGGAAGTAATTTATGGTACCACTTAAAATATTTCTTAGTGCGGGTGTCAGGGGTTTGTGGGGAGAGATAGATCACCCATGATTGAATGGCGGAGTAGGCTGGATGGGCCGAGTGGCCTAATCCTGCTCCTGCATCTTATGAACTGATGAAAATGCCCACGTTCAGAGAGAGAGAGGGTGATTTCAGAAGTTATATAAAGTGGCGACAGTTTTAGTGTGAGGTTGACTGTCTCGGGACAGAGATACAAGTTCACGTGTGGTAGGAGCAGAATCAGGCCATTCGGCCCATCAAGTCTGCTCTGCCATGCAATCATGGCTGATCTATCTTTGCCGTCTCAACCCCATTCTCCTGCCTTCACCCCACAACCATTGATGATGATGATGATGATGATGATGATGATGATGTCCTCCTATGTGTGTTTCTGGTCAACAGTTGATGAACTGCATTCCCCACCTTGGGGTCATTTCAGTCAGTTTAGTTTATTGTCGAGTGTACCGAGGTACAGTGAAAAGCTTTGGTTGCTTGCTACCCAGACAACGGAAAGACAATACATGATTGTCAGGGGTGTGTGGGAAGATCACTACCAAGGAAGTAGAGGACTTGAGTTGGAGCGAGGAATTTAAATGGGGCCCATATTTGTTGGGGGAGACTCCTTGATTTAATTAAGGTATAAGTTGAAGGAAGACATTTTGTTAAGCGACCAAGCTTATTTGATTTACAGAATCAATTTACAAAAGGTAAAGGCTAGATGGGGCTCTTAAAGATAGCGGAGTCAGGGGATATGGGGAGAAGGTAGGAATGGGGTACTGATTGGGGATGGGGGTGCTGCCTCGAAGGGCCAAATGGCCTACTCCTGCACCCATTGTCTATTGTCTAAAAGGGTGGCACAGTGGATAGAGCTGCTGCCACACAGCGCCAGGGATCTAGGTTCAGTCCTGACCTTGGTCACTGTCAGCGGGGAGTTTGCATGTTCTCCCCGTGACCATTTGGCTTTCTTCCGAGTGCTCCGGTTTCCTCCCACATCCCAACGACATGTGGAATTGGTGCTGTGTGACAATAAATGTAACTTGAACTTGAATTGTAAGTTAATTGGCTTCTGGAAATTGCCCCTAGTATTGGTGAGAAAGTGGGATAACATAGAACTAACGCGAGTGGGTGATTGGTGATTGGTTTGGACTCGCTGGTCTGTAGAGCCTCTTTCCGCGCTGTATCTTTTGATCAACAAATGTATTTATGGGTGGTTTGGTGAAGTGTGTCCCTCTGTACAGAGCATGTTATTTGTCAATGACATTGTTGTGAACGTCTTTGTATACGACATCTGAAAATCAAGAAATACTTGGAGATATAATTTTGGTCTTTGGAGAAGATTGTATTAAACCATGTTCTTCGTATTTGGTTCCCACCTCATGGAGTAATGTCTCACGGAAAGAGGCCCTTTGGCCCAACTCATCTATGCTGACCAAGTAGCCCATATACCCAAATCCCATTTACCTGCATTTGCCTCACCTCTTGCATGCTCCCTGTCCATGCACCTGTCCAAATGTGTTTTAAAGTTGTTTTTGTACCTCCAGTCACTTTCTCTAGCAGCGCCTTCTATTTATACACCACACTCTGTCTGAAGAAGTTGCCCCTCATGTCCCTTTTAAATCTTTCTCCTCTCACCTTAAATCTGCCCTTTAGTTTCTAATTCAATTTCCATAAGAACAAGACACTGTGCCTTCACTCTATCATTGTGCTTCTCTGTAGATCACCCCTCAGTCTCTGACTCCACTAGGCTCTTCCTATGACTTGGGCCATCGAGTCCCGGCAACATTCGTCTAAACCTTTGCCCATTTCTCCAGCTTAGTGCTGTATTTAACTTAGCAGTTAAATGCTCACTGTACTTTTAAGTTCGGCCTCACCACCATCTAGTACAATAGCAACATAATCTCAATGGCCTGGCTCAGCTGCTAAAGGCCAGCAGGCTAAATGTCCCCTTTTACCTGTTGAGCCACCTTTGGGCAACTATGTACTTGAACTCCTAGACCCATTTGTTCATAGAATTGTGCTGTAGGAATAGTTACTACTGGGTTACTTGGGCCAGAAGTCTGGGCAGAACAAGACTGATAGCTGATTGTATTCATATTGTTCATAACTGCAGTCGGCCAATACATGTATTCATCAAAAAGGACCCAAAGTACTGGCTGGAGTAACTCAGCGGGTCAGGCAGCATCTGTGGAGAACATAGATAGGTGACGTTTCACAGAGTGCTGGAGTAACTCAGCGGGTCAGGCAGCATCTCTGGAGAACATGGAGTGCAGGTTCCTATTTTCTATGTTTCTATATTGGGGACGATCAGCCATGATCACAATAAATGACGGTGCTGGCTCGAATGGCCTCCGCTTGCACCTATTTTCTATGTTTCTAACATGGATAGGTGGCGTTTCACAGAGTGCTGGAGTAACTCAGCGGGTCAGGCAGCATCTGTGGAGAACACGGATAGATGACGTTTCACAGAGTGCTGGAGTAACTCAGCGGGTGCAGCAGCATCTATGGAGCTAAGGAAATAGGTAACGTTTCGGGTCGAAACCCTTCTGGGTTTCGTCCCGAAACGTTGCCTATTTCCAGAAGGGTTTCGGCCCGAAACGTTGCCTATTTCCCTCGCTCCATAGATGTTGCTGCACCATAACTCAGTGGCCCAGGCAGCATCTGTGGAGAACATGGATAGGTGACGTTTCACAGCGTGCTGGAGTAACTCAGCGGGTCAGGCAGCATCTGTGGAGAACATGGATAGGTGACGTGTCACAGAGTTCAGTGTGTGTATATACACACACATACTCAAACGAACAAACAATTATAGTGCAATAATTATCTGTTGTAGTTCAGAGCTTTTTGGTGTTGTGTCCATACTCTAAGATGTTGTCGGTATCATCGATTCATGCAGCAGGAATACAGTTCAACTCCTCCAGACTCTCCATCTACGCGAGTTGCATTGGCCCACCTTTGGCCCGTATCCCTCTAAACCTTTCCCATCCATGCCCTTTTACCCAAAGGCAGTAGCTGACATTTGTCAGAGTTAAGTTGCATCTTCTATTTCCTGGCCCTCTTCCATTATTGTGAGGAGTGATGGAGCTAGAGGAAGGATGTAGAAAAGATTCACTCCCATATTCCCAGGACTGGAGTGTTTCAGTTACAGGCCCATTCTTAGTCACGTGTGTGACCCCCAAAAAAGATATGAAGATTGTGCAATACATCTCTTGTTTCGTGCCGTATATAGGATTGGTATTTTGTTCCGGTTTATCAAGTGAGATCTTTATATGTTATGCTGACAATGTTTGTTTAGGGTCAGAGGCCAGATATGACCGGGATTTATTGATTTATTTACAAATACTTTATTCAAAAAACAAAAATCAACATACAAAGTAGTAGACCGTTCGTATCAATACGCAGCCTGGATCAATACGGCTGGGATTAGGAGGCAGAGATCAGCCATGATTGAATGGCGGAATAGACTTGTCTTGATGGGCCGAATGGTGACCTCGCACGGAAGCATTTTGCAAACTCGGTGAATTTTAAAAAGCTCGAATGTTCATATCTTTAGCAGACGTGCACTATAGTTCTGCAGGTGGGAAAGTTGCGATGGATAAGATTATTCTCTTACAAGAATTCCTTCAATGTACTATGGTGTGGTCACGTGTGTGACGTTTTTTGGTTCACTTTCCAGAGAATGGGCTGGTGAAGTGAGGCAGAACAGGCAGGAGTTTTTTTTTTCCCTGCAAGGGAGCGTAGGAAGCTGCAGGGTGATCTTATAGAAGTTTATAAATATCTTGTGCCCTGGACCAAGAAGGGGGTGGGAGAATGAGGATAATGTCCAGTGTAATTCTCTACGTAATGTGGGTGCATCAACCTCCACCAACTCATTGTCACCCAAGATGAACTCACAATGCTGGTGTACTCTGAACATCAATAGACCATGATCTGCTTATTTGTACTTTATTTGTTTATTTATTCATGTGTGTGTGTATATATTTATATAATGGTATATGGACACACTGATCTGTTCTGTATTCATGCCTTCTATATTCTGTTGTTCTGAAGCAAAGGTATGAATTTCATTGTCCTAGCTGGGACTCATGACAATAAACTCTCTTGACTTGACTCTTGTAGCTCAATGGGTCAGGCAGCATTCTTTGGAGAGAAGGAATGGGTGATGTTTTGGGTCGAGACCACCGATTGTCACAGATGTCTTTTCCAAAGAGTGGTGTCCGAGGAGTGGGCAGCAGAGAGTTAATGGCACTGACCTTTCCAACAAGCCGTATATTATATATATTCACTTCAGATCCCACAAAGCAGCCTTGTCTCCATGACAGCTGACCTGGGCAAGAACACAGATGGAAGATTATATCGAGAGCTACACCAAGGTCCAACTCTCCACAGATTCGTAGATACTGGTTTACACCCATTCCTTCTCTCCAGAGAAGCTGCCTGTCCCACCGAGTTACTCCAGCATTTTGTGTCTATCTTCACAAATTCCTCAAATTATATTCAAGTTGAACATCAGCCATCGGTGCTTTAATGATCAGTCTCCATTAATGTTAGATGACTTGGACTTGTGAGCTGAAAACTAAGGTGTAGCTTTTGTTTTTTTGCCTGTCATGTGTGCCTAGGTACCGTGAAAGCTTTGCTATCCAAACAGCTCAAATAATACTATACATATGAATGCAATCAAGTCAAACTCGAGTACAATGGGCACAGCATGGTAGCATAGAGGTAGAGCTACTGCTTTACAGCGCTAGAGACCCGGGTTCAATCCCGACTACGGGTGCTTGTATGTACGGAGTTTGTAGATTCATCCCTTGACTTGCGTGGGTTTTCTCCGAGATCTTCGGTTTCCCCCCACGCTCCAAATACGTACAGGTTTGTTGGTTAATTGTTTGGTGTAAATGTAAATTGTCCCTAGTGTGTGTAGGATAGTGTTAATGCGTGGTCATCGCTGGTCGGCGCGGACTCGGTGGGCCAAAGGACCTGTTCCCGCGCTGTATCTCTAAACTAAACTAACCAAAGGGGAAGATACAAAATGCAGAATAATGTTCTCAGCATTGTAGCTCACCAGTCCCAGATACAAAGTCCCATGTCCGCAGTGGGGTGGCCTATAAAACAACAAACATTACTGACCGCATGTCAGAGATTGAATCATACTTATCCTTGCCCCGTAACACACAATGCCAAAAGGTAAAGGGTCTGTCTCCAGGATATTGAATCGGCCTGCTTTTCTCTTTTTAATAAGGTCATTGGAGCAGAATTAGGCCATTCGGCCCATCCAGTCTACTCCGCCATTCAATCATGGCTGATCTATCTTTCCCTCTCAACCCCATTCTCTTGCCTTCTCCCCATCACCTTTGACACTCTTACTAATTAAGAATCTGTCAATCTCCACTTTAAACATCTAAACGGACTAGGCCTCCACCGCCGTCTGTGGCAATGAATTCCACAGATTCACCTCCCTCTGGCCAAATAAATTCCTCCTCATCTCCTTCCTAAAGGTACGTCCTTTAATTCTGAGGCTGTGCCCTCTGGTCCTGGACGCTCCCACTAATGGAAACATCCTCTCCACATCCACTGTAAGCGTGTAAGATAAGGAGACCTTTGATGGTATCTGTTGCAATTTTGTGCCTGACTCATGTTTTGAAGACATGAAGTGGACTGTCAGCAGAAACGTGTATTCCATGAATGGTCACGTTTTTGCATTGGAGCGGTGAATTGAGAATAATTATACGTTTCCCCATTCTCCAGCCCATCAGCAGTGGATTGTATAAGAATGCTTCCCCCTACGGTTCTCTGAGTAACATCGTGGACGGTCTCAGCTCCCTGACGGACCACTTCTCGGACCTTTCCCTATCGGTGGAACCTCGTAAGCCGGGCAAGAGGCCTCCCCCCAACTACTTATGCCACCTCTGCTTCAACAAAGGACACTACATCAAGGACTGCCCCCAGGTAAGACCACTTTGAATCTTGTAACGGAGGTGCAGGACCTCAGCCGTGTGTGGTTAGATGGGATGAATACTGTGGATGATAGATGAAGCATTGTAGCATTGAGGTCTCCAGCTGGATCCATTGTGTTACATTTTGTGTAAAGAAAGCAAGGTTGTGTGAAGAATGCCCGAATATAACCAAGTGTTTCACCTTAAATATTTGCATATATGCATCTCAAAAGGTACTATATATATATATATATTTGTCTTTTTTTTAATTGTTATTTTATTAGAAGTTAAGTACAGTAATATGGCGCCGTAGATACCTAGTATATATTGACATGTTACATTTCATGTACAGCTTCTTATTTTTATTTTTTTTAATTTTAACAATAAAAAGGGGACGGAAAGAAAATAGAGAGAGAGGAACAAGAAGTAGGGAGCAGAGGAATAAAGGAGAGATAGCTATTTATTATTCTTGACCAACATTCACCCAATCCTGAAACACATCATTTCTAAGTTTGTGTTGCACCATATGCTTGTAAGAAGTTGACAAATGGAGACCACCAACTCCTTAAGAATTGGTCTACTTTGTCTGTGGTGAGGAATCGCATTTCTTCAAGATGTAGGGTTTCCCACATGTTTGAAATCCACGTTCTAACCGTTTGGTATCGTGCCAAATATTTTTAATTTGCTCATTATTAGAAAAACATTTGGTGTCTTTTGAGATCTGTGGCTGTCCTTGTATTTTCATTAATGTTAGCAAACTAATCCGCAGGGGATTGTGGAAAGCAATTGGGAATTATCATTGACTCAGTGGTTTGGTGAATGGCTTCCATGGTGTCCATGGGGGCCATTCCAGTGCCTGCCGGGGGCTCCAACTTGTGACTTTTGGACCGGGAGCGGGGCCGGACATCGCCCGGCGCGGCCTAAAATGGCCGTGGGACTTGCCATCGCCCCCACCTGGGGCTTCAACATCGGGAGAAAAATGGAGAGCAGGGGAGAGAAAAGACTTTGCCTTCCATCACAGTGAGGAGGAGGTTCACTTTGATGGATGTTTGTGTGAACTAAATTGGTTGTGTATCTAGTAGGAATTGTTTTTGTTTGTATGGCTGAAGAAACAAGAGTTTTGTTTGAGCCTCACTGATGTTCAAATGACAATAAATATTGTTTTGTACTGTTAATGCTTTCTGCCCTGGTTTGGTCGCACGTTTTTAAGAAAGAGTTGGAAAAATGAGTTCTGATTACAACAACGACTCATTCAGAGTACCTGTGTACCTGAGCTGAATAACCTGATGTGTTTGCAGTGTTCTGGGAGCTTGAGCAATCCTTGATTGTAAGAATTAGTTTCATCGGCATTAAAATTCACCAATGTCCACGATCTCCTTTGACCTGGTGGACAAAAATGCTGGAGAAACTCAGCAGGTGAGGCAACATCTATGGAGCGAAGGAATAGGTGACGTTTCGGGTCGAGACCCTCAGGGTCTCGACCCGAAACGTCACCTATTCCTTCGCTCCATAGATGCTGCCTCACCCGCTGAGTTTCTCCAGCATTTTTGTCTACCTTCGATTTTTCCAGCATCTGCAAACCCTTCTTTAACCTGCCCATCCCAGACTGGGGTTGGCAAATAGTTCTGTGAAAGTCACGTTTGACTAAAGCAAAACAACACGAATGTATTTAAGAAGGAACTTGCTGGAAAATCGAAGTAGACAAAATTGGAGAAACTCAGCGGGTGCAGCAGCATCTATGGAGCAAAGGAAATAGGCAACGTTTCGGGCCAAAACCCTTCTTCAGACTAAGTTCTGTATGTTTGACATTTATTTCTGGCATGAAGTTTTGTCCGTGGAAGAATACCAATTAATTTTCCCATGAGGTTCTGTAGCGTTTCTATTTTTCGGTATTAAACTGAGTAATTCAAGCCCTCACTATGACATGGAGTAGATTGAACTGGATGCAGGGCTGTGAATTCTCAAACTCATGACAGCCAGGAAGATGGAGTTGCAAAGTTGAAATGGGATTTGATTTAATCCAGTTGTTGAGAGTTCCCTCTCTCCTGACTCGCAGTCTGAAGAAGGGTCTCGACCCGAAACATCACCCATTCCTTCTCTCCAGCGATGCTGCCTGTCTCGCTGCTGAGATTCAGATCCAGATTCAATTTTAATTTTGTTGCTGTAAAGGACTATTTCATCGGCATAAAGGACTATTTCATCGGTATGACCATGCATAGTGCTTGCACAATTAACACCAAACTGTTCTTAATAGTTATTCTAAAGTAGATCTCTTGATGTGCCTTTTCAAGATTAAGAGTTCAAGAGACATTTAAGGGCTTGTCCCACGTGCATGCGACTGCATGCGGCAAGCGCGATCAAACCAGAAGCGGGGGGGTCGCGCGGAGGTTGAGTGATCCCGTACGAGTTGACGTGAAGTTCGAGCGAAGTCCGCGGGAAGTTCGCACTAGGCGTACGGCCTCAATGCGGCTGCGGGCCGGCAGGCCGTTGCCGCGCGGAATTTTTGAACACGGTCAGTTTTTCGGAGCCCCGTGCGATGTCGGGACCAGCTCCGCACAACTCCATACGGCTCCAGCGATCGAAGTGGGACCGGCCCCGCGAGGCCGTACGTCTCAAATGACCACGTTAGGTCGTGCTTGTCACATGGAGTCGCATGCTCGTGGGACAGGCCCTTTACTGTCGCATGCACCAATTGGTACAGTGAGATTTGAATTTTTGCTTATCTTTCATTAATTTGTCCTATGTACCTTTTCGTATCTCTCGGCTACCGCCCCACTGACTCTCAGTCCGAAGAAGGGTCTCGACCTGAAAAGTCGCCTGTTCCTTTTCTACAGAGATGCTGCCTGTCCCGCTGAGTTACTCCAGCACTTTGTATCACCTCTACAGCTGATGGGCATTTCCTGCCAGTAACAACTGTGGGCTGTGCAGGCAAATCTATTCTGATTTTTTCGCTGTGAGTTTGCGAATATAGATGGGCCTGTAAAGACTGTGGCAGTTTCCGCTAATGGAATGAGTTTTGCATTCTTGGTTGCTCCATGGGTTTGGGGGGGGGGGGGGGGGGGGGGGGGGGGGTTGTCAGATTACAGCAGTGGGAAATGCTCAAGTTGTGTCTCATTCTGCTTGAGCAGCCACAATGAAACGGGCTGGGATCTCGGCTGCTGATCTGCTAGTTAATAAACCCCAGATGCCTGTCCCTAATACACAACCACTGTCCCCCCTGAGTCGGGCTATGTGTTGTATCGTTCCGTTTCTCTCCAGCTGACCTCCCAGCCGGAGAGGGTTGGAAATGTGAGATGTTACAGAATCCAAACGCTCTAAAGGACACGGACATCTCTCACTTGGAAATGCCTTCAGAAACAAAGTCGTTACAACACGAAAAATCACGGGAGCGCTGGTTTTAATTATCCAGTGTTTGATGCCCAGAGTAAAAAAAAAAAAATCTATATTAACAGAAGATAGACACAGAAAGCTGAATAACTCAGCGGGTCAGACAGCATCTTTGGAAGCATAGAAAATAGGTGCAGTAGTAGGCCATTCGGCCCTTCGAGCCTGCACTGCCATTCAATATGATCATGGCTGATCATCCAACTCGGCATCTTGTACCTGCCTTCTCTCCATACCCCCTGATCCCTTTAGCCACAAGGGCCACATCTAACTCCCTCTTAAATATAGCCAATGAACTGTGGCCTCAACTACCTTCTGTGGCAGAGAGTTCCACAGATTCTCCACTCACCACAGAATTCCAGAGATTCACAGAAAAGGTATTGGTGATGTTTTGGGTTGAGACCCTCTGTCTGAAGAAAGGTCTCGACCCGAAATGTCACCCTTTACTCCAGGGATGTTGTCTGACCCGCTGAATTACTCCAGCATTTGTGTGTCTATCTATGCTTTAAATCAGCACCTGCAGTTCATTCCTGTTCCCTTTATTATCAGGTTTAGTTTAAATAAATAAATACATTTCATTAGGTATAAAAGCCAATCCAGTGTAATCATTCTATTAACAGTGAATGAGTAAGCCATGCCTTTCACAGTAGTAATCTTCACATTATTGACATCATTTGTTCATTGGAATGCAGGAGGCTGAATATGATCTTATAGAGGGGTATAAATTCATGAGGGGGATAAATAGGATGGATACATGTTTTTTTTTATTACTCAGAGTAGTTAAATCAAGAAACAGGGGAGTTTCAATAGAGAGGGGCAAATCTAACAGGAATCTGAGGGACAACCTCTTCACTCAGAGGGTGGTGGGTGTATGGAACGAGCTGCTGGAGGAGGTAGTTGAGGCAGGTACCACAACAATATTAAAAAATAACTTGGATGGGCGGATGATTATGAAAGGTTTAGAGGGAAATGGGCCAAGACAGGCAAGTGAGAAATACACAAAATGCTGGAGTAACTCAGCGGGACCGGCAGCATCTCTGGAGAGAAGGAATGAGTGACCTTTTGGGTCTTCTTCTTCTTGCGTATGACGTGCACAGCCTAAAGTTGTAGGACAACTTGTTGTATTTGATCTTATTTGATTGTGCACGCCAGGTTGATTGCATTCGTCGAAACAGGGTCTGAAGAAGGGTCTCGACCCAAAATGTTCCAATTCCTTCTCCCTGGAGATGCTGCCTGTCCCGCTGAGTTGCCCCAGCATTTTGTGTCTATTTTCGGTGCAGTTCCTTACTACATGGGAAAATGAGACTAGCTTATTTGGGGGGGGGAGAATCTTGGTTGGCATGGACAAGATGGGCCCAAGGGTCTGTATTCTTGTGTCACTCTATTTTGGATTTTTTCAATCTGCCGTTGCTAAATCCTATTTCCTCAGTTCTTTAGGATATTTTCTCAAACAAGAAAATCCAGGTACTCTAATCCAGATTATCTATTGAACACAGCTAAATCTTTCAGGGACATTAACCATTAACTGGGTTGACCCCATTTGGACGAGCAACGAACGAGTATTTATCTGTAATTCAAGGCTGCTTGATTCACCCTTAACAACCTCCCAATTCGTCAATTCAGTGGTAGTTTTATAACCAGCTGCAGTTTACTTTAAGAGCAGCAAATGGTTTCACCCTTTTTGGAATGAGCGCACACTTAGTGCCTTGTGAAATTCAGCTGGCAAGGATCCTGGAGTGATACCTGCTGTTGAATCTTAAAGATACAACAGCAATGAAGCTATTTGCCAAGTGTAAGGGTAGACAAAAATGCTGGAGAAACTCAGCGGGTGAGGCAGCATCTATGGAGCGAAGGAATTCTATTCTAGGGGTAAATTCAGCGATTGGGGTGGGGTCAGAACTTGGAGTGCTGCCTCTCCCACCATACCGGCACTCTGTGTCTTGTTTTGTAAGCCAACATCTGCAGTCCCAGGTGCCGACATTTTGCCTCGGTTGATTTGGCCACTGGTGGCCACTGATGAATGATCATAGGATGGGTGCCGAATGCTGGAGTAACTCAGCGGGTCAGGCAGCATCTCGGGAGAAAGGCACGGTGGCGCAGCGGTAGAGTTGCTGCCTTAGAACGCTTGCAGCGTCAGAGACCCGGGTTCGATCCTGACTACCAGACTGTCGCAGGAAACATGGTCCCGATGTTGGGGGAGTCCAGAACCGGGGGCCACAGTTTAAGAATAAGGAGTAAGCCATTTAGAACGGAGATGAAGAAACACCTTTTCTCACAGAGGGTGGTGAGTCCGTGGAATTCTCTGCCTCGGAGGGTGGTGGAGGCCGGTTCTCTGGATGTTTTCAAGAGAGAGCTAGATAGGGCTCTTAGAAATAGCAGAGTCAGGGGATATGGGGAGAAGGCAAGAACGGGGTACTGATTGGGGATGATCAGCCATGATCACATAGAATGGTGGTGCTGGCTCAAAGGGCCGAATGGCCTCCTCCTGCACCTCTTGTCTATTGTCTATATGGGTTTTCTCCGAGATCTTCAATTTCCTCCCACACTCCAAAGACGTGCAGGTTTGCTTGGTTGGTTTAAGTGTAAATTGTCCCTAGTGTGTGTGTGTGTAGGATAGTGTTAGTGTGCGTGGCTCGCTGGTCGGCACGGACTCGGTGGGCTGAAGGGCCTGTATCTGCGCTGTATCTCTAAATGAAACTAAAAGGAATAGGTGACGTTTTGGGCCGAGATCCTTCTTCATGGGGGCTCAGGCGCAGCAGCATCTATGGAGCATCACTGCCTGCTTTGCCGAACCCTTCTTCACTACTGAAGAAGGGTTTACAAGCCCGAAACCAGGCCTCGACTTAGATGCCGTCTAGTTTCTCAAGTCTTTGTCTTTAAATAGGTGCTTTGAGACTGCTTCTTGATTTCATCACTGCCGCTTGGAAACTACATCGAGAGTAGTTGCAGCTTTGCTTTGTAGCTTTATATCTTCTGATTCTCGATAACCATCGAGAGTGTTCGCTGCCTTGCAGAGACATCGTTCCTTAAATCCAGCCACGCTCATATACTCAAAACTAACCCGCCATCCCCAAATTGAGAAATAATTCTACGTACAAAGTAATGTGAACATTTCAATGAAATACAGTTTGTGTTGCCTGGAAATGCCAGATGTGCTGGAGATATTTTACATTAGCAAAGCCAGATGTTTCTGCAACATTCCTTGTATCTCATTCACTAAAGTCCAACATTAAACATTTTTCTTCAATGCATGCAGGATAAGTTTAACTGCAGATGCTGGTTTAAACCGCAGGTCGACACAAAATGCTGGAGCAACTCAGCGGGGCAGGCAGAATCTCTGGAGAGAAGGAATGGGTGACGTTTCGGGTCGAGACCCTTCTTCAGATAATTAATTCTCATTAATTCTCCATAGATGCTGCTGCACCCGCTGAGTTTCACCAGCATTTTTGTTTACCTTCGATCTTCCAGCATCTGCAGTTCCTTCTTGAACAATTAATTCTCACTGTTCGACTGAATCTTTAGACACAATGGGTGACACGGTGGCGCAGCAGTAGAGTTGCTGCCTTATGCCCCTGTCCCACTTGGGAAACCTGAACGGAAACCTCTGGAGACTTTGCGCCCCACCCAAGGTTTCCGTGCGGTTCCCGGAGGTTCCCGGAGGTTCCCGGAGGTTTTTGCCAGTCTCCCTACCTGCTTCCACTACCTGCAACCTCCGGCAACTGCACGGAAACCTTGGGTGGGGTGCAAAGTCTCCAGAGGTTTCCGTTCAGGTTTCCTAAGTGGGACAGGGGCATTACAACACCAAAGACCCAGGTTCAATCCCCACTCCGTGTCCTGGCTATGTAGAGCTTGTGCATTCTCACTGTGAACTGTGTGGGTTTTCTCCAGGAGCTCCGGTTCTCTCCCACACTCCAGGGGCGTGTAGGTTAATTGGTTCCGGTAAAACGTCCCGTGTGTATTGGATGCGAATGGGGATATCGAAGAACTCGTGCATGATTGACGGATGATTGATGGTAGGCATGGACTCGATGGGCCGAAGGGCCTGTTTCCACAATGTCTCTCTGAGCTAAACTAAACTAAATACTAGCCACTGTTGGATCAGTGTCTACATCTCCAGTATCTACGTCGAACCCGGGTCTTCAGCGCTGAGAAGCAGCAGTTCTCCTGCTACCAAAACAATACAATCAGTTTTATTCACATAAAGTACAAGTGAAATGAATTTGCCAGCAGCAGTACAATGATACAACTATACAATACATACCACTGTGCCACCCTGTGTTTCTGTAAACAGGCATGCACTTGTGACCAGATTGTTATGTGAGGTTGATTGAGGAGGAACTGGTGAGGAAGTCACCAAGGACTCCTCTTGGCAATAATCTTCTGAATGGGAATCGAATGCTCAACAAGTCTCTGAAGCTAGACACAAAATAACTCAGCGGGACAGGCAGCATTTCCGGATTGAAGGAACGGTTGATGCTTCGGGTCGAGACCCTTCTTCAGACCGAGAGTCAGTGGAGACGGAGACATCGAGGTGAGGAAGTGTAAATGTTTAAGAAGGAACTCGCTAGAATTTAGGAGATTGAGAGGGGATCTTATAGAAACTTACAAAATTCTTAAGGGGTTGGACAGGCTAGATGCAGGAAGATTGTTCCCGATGTTAGGGAAGTCCAGGGCAAGGGGTCACAGCTTAAGGATCAGGGGGAAATCCTTTAAAACCAAGATGAGAAGAACTTTTTTCACACAGAGAGTGGTGAATCTCTGGAACTCTCTGCCACAGAGGGTAGTTGAGGCCAGTTCATTGGCTATATTTAAGAGGGAGTTAGATGTGGCCCTTGTGGCTAAAGGGGATCAGGGGGTATGGAGAGAAGGCAGGGATGGGATACTGAGTTGGATGATCAGCCATGATCATATTGAATGGCAGTGCAGGCTTGAAGGGCCGAATGGCCTACTCCTGCACCTAATTTCTATGTTTCTATGAACTGCAGATGCTGGAAAATCGAAGGTAGACAAAAGTGCTGGAGAAACTCAGCCGGTGCAGCAGCATCTATGGAGCGAAGGAAATAGGCAACGTTTCGGGCCGAAACCCGGAAGGGTTTCGGCCCGAAACGTTGCCTATTTCCTTCAGGGTTTCGGCCCAAAACGTTGCCTATTTCCCTAGCGCTCCATAGATGCTGCTGCACCCGCTGAGTTTCTCCAGCACTTTTGTCTACCTAAGGAAGTGTAAGGCCTGACTCTTAGTCTGAAGGAGGGTCTCGACCTGAAACGTCACCCATTCCTTCTCTCCAGAGATGCTGCCTGTCCCGCTGAGTTGCTCCAGCATTTTGTGTCTATCTTCGTTGTAAACCAGCCTCTGCAGTTCCTTCCCACACGTAAAGAATCAAGATATTTCTATTACAGACGAAGGCCATTCTGGCCATAATATCAATGCCAGCCATATGCCACGTTTCTTCAACAGCCCATCAGATGTTTTGATCTCCTAATCTGAGGAAAGACATTCTTGCCATAGAGGGAGTACAGAGAAGGTTCACCAGACTGATTCCTGGGATGGCAGGACTTTCATGTGAAGAAAGACTGGATAGACTTGGCTTGTACTCGCTAGAATTTAGAAGATTGAGGGGGGATCTTATAGAAACGTACAAAATTCTTATGGGGTTGGACAGGCTAGATGCAGGAAGATTATTCCCGATGTTGGGGAAGTGGCCAGTCCAGGACAAGGGGCCACACAGTTTAAGGATAAGAGGGAAGTCTTTTAGGATCGAGATGAGAAAATCATTTTTTTACACAGAGAGTGGTGAATCTGTGGAATTCTCTGCCACAGAAGGTAGTTGAGGCCACACAGTTCATTGGCTATTTTTAAGAGGGAGTTAGATGTGGCCCTTGTGACGAAAGGGATCAGGGGGTATGGAGAGAAGGCAGGGATGGGATACTGAGTTGGATGATCATATCGAATGGCGGTGCAGGCTCGAAGGGCCGAATGGCCTACTCCTGCACATATTTTCTATGTCTATGTCTATGTTCTGCCTTCTTCAGTCTGAAAAAAGGTCTCGACCCGAAACGTCACCACTTCCTTCTCCCCAGAGATGCTGCCTGTCCCGCTGAGTTACTCCAGCTTCCATCTTTGGTTTAAACCAGCATCTGCAGTTCCTTCCTACACAGAATAAAATGCTCCTAATACAAACTCCTCTGATTTTCCTCCTTGCTTGACATACCCTGGTGGGGTTTTTTTTTTTTTAACGGCGCTGTGCATGGCTTACCTTGCCAGGACGTCCTTAAAAAAGGAAGTCTAACTTTGAAGCATAAACTTTGGTTTCCTGCCAGCTGTTGCATGTTAAATAATGCAGCCTTCCTTTGCATTCGCTGAGATTACAATGACCATACTTCCTCTCGAGCTGCTTCCCGCCCTCGGGTCGAGCAGTCATGCAGTAACACTTACCGAAAACACGCTAGCACTCCTTGTTCAGATTCCCATCTTGGGTATTCCTTCGGAGACGGGAGGCAGATGGAGTCTCGTGGGCCCGTCCTACTTGGGCGACTCTCCAGGCGAATGCCAGGGACTAGTTTTAATGGATGCAGCAGCATCTATGGAGCGAAGGAAATAGGCAAAGTTTCGGGCCGAAGAAGGGTTTCGGCCCGAAATGGTCTGAAGAAGGGTTTCGGCCCGAAACGTCACCTATTTCCTTCGCTCCATAGATGCTGCTGCCCCCGCTGAGTTTCTCCAGCACCTTCAATTTTCCAGCATCTGCAGTTCCTTCTTAAACACTAGTTTTAATGGAATTCACATATGGCACCTGGCCACAACCGACAACAGCAAAAATTGCAAAAAACAGCAAAAGTACTGGGACACCACGGACTATAGATTCTGCTTTACAAAAGACAAACTGGACTGAAAGACTAGAAACTAGAACTGAAAACTAGGGTCTGAAGAAGGGTCTTGACCCGAAACGTCACCCACTCATTCTCTCCAGAGATGCTGCCTGACCCGCTGAGTTTCTCCAGTAATTTTGTCTTAACTAAAAACTAGGGTCTGAAGAAGGGTCTTGACCCGAAACGTCACCCACTCATTCTCTCCAGAGATGCTGCCTGACCCGCTGAGTTACTCCAGCATTTTGTGTCTGTCTGCAGTTCCTTCCTACACTTATCACAATCTGGTTTGCATCTCTGTTTAACAATAGTCAAGCCAGCTGCTTCCACCGTCCTTGGAGGAAGAGATTCCCACAGATTCAACTCTCCAGCAATGTGACCCAAAACGTCACCCATTCCTTCTCTCCAGAGACACTGCCTGACCCGCTGAGTTACTCCAGCTTTTTGTGTCTATCTTTAGTGACAATTTGATGTCAGTGTCGTTTGCTCCCACTTCTGCCCGGCCGGTACACCAGAAAGCTTTAAAAGTGCTTCGTAAAATCCACATTCTTGCAGACGAGTTCTGCTGAAGATCACATTAGATAAGGGTGATGTGCTTATTTAATGTGAGACTTGCAGCAATTGAATCATGTGTGGGTGAACAAAGACAATCTGACACTGCAGACTATGTGTGTGCAATGTGTAACACCAATACACACCTTGGGCTATGCTATCTGTATCCTTTCTTGCAGGCCCCAGCTCATCCCCCTTATTGCACTCGGACAGCTTGACTGGGTCGTGTCCCTCTGCCTTAGTCTGTGCAGTTGGCAGCTGATGATCTGATCGTTAGATCCAGTTAAGCACTGAGTTAAAGTCAAGAGTCAAGAGTGTTTTATTGCCATGTGTCCCAGATAGAACAATGACATTTTTACTTGCAGCAGCACAACACAATATGTGAACATAGTACACTGTAAACAATATAATGAACGAGAGGAAAAAACATTCAGTGTGCGGACATACATATAATATATATATATATATGTATGTATGTGTGTGTGTGTGTGTATATATATATATGTATATGTATATGTATATATATATGTATATGTACACACACACAAACACACACATGCGCACTCATGTATGGACACATACACCAATATACATTTATGTACACACACACATATATATATATGTATGTATGTGTATGTGTGTATATATATACACACAAACACACACATGCGCACTCATGTATGGACACATACACCAATATACATTTATGTACACACAAATGTATATTGGTGTATGTGTCCATACATGAGTGCACATGTGTGTGTTTGTGTGTGTGTACATGCGCGCGCGCGCACACACACACACACACACACAACACAATATGAGTGCAATAATAGTCCATGTAGTTCGGAGCTTAATAGAGGTAGCAGTGTTTAATAGCCTGATGGCTGCAGGAAATTGACTTCATGTTAACAAGTGGTGAACACGTCTCTCTACCAGTCTTAGGTTTAGCTTTAGTGTGGTCATGTGCACAGAGGAACAGTGAAAACATTTTTTTTAAAGGCACAGAGTGCTGGAGTAACTCAGCGGGTCAGGCAGCATCTGTGGAGAACATGGATAGGTGACGTTTCACAGAGTGCTGGAGTAACTCAGCGGGTCAGGCAGCATCTATGGAGCTAAGGAAATAGGTAACGTTTCGGGCCGAAACCCTTATGGGTTTCGGCCCGAAACGTTGCCTATTTCCAGAAGGGTTTCGACCCGAAACGTTGCCTATTTCCAGAAGGGTTTCGGCCCGAAACGTTGCCTATTTCCAGAAGGGTTTCGGCCCGAAACTTTGGCTATTTCCTTCACTCCATAGATGCTGCTGCACCATAACTCAGCGGGTCAGGCAGCATCTGTGGAGAACATGGATAGGTGATGTTTCACAGAGTGCTGGAGTAACTCAGTGAGACAGGCAACATCTTTGAATAGGAGGAATGGGTGACGTTTCGGATCAAGACCACCCTTCAGAGTGACCATAAACATCACCCATTCCTTCTCTCTAGAGATGCTGCCTGTCCCGCTGTGTTGCTCCAGCATTTTGTGTCTATCTTCGGTGTAAACCAGCATCTGCAGTTCCTTCCCACACATGAATAGGTGGCGTTTTGTATCGGGGACCCTTCTTCAGCTGCCAACATGTCAACTATCCATGTTCTCCAGAGATGCTGCCTGCACCGTTGAACTACTCCAGTGTTTTGTGTCTATCTTTGGCATGAACCAGCATCTGCAGTTTCGTGTTATTTCGGTAAAACATGGGCTCGGAGTTGTATTGGCCTCAACAGAACTGAATTCGACATAAATAATAGCCGAAGGCACTCTTCACC
>NC_073410.1:2202500-2257500 GCF_028641065.1 Leucoraja erinaceus | reverse complement strand
AATTTTTCTTTGTGATGTAAACTCTCTCTCGCCCTCTCTCTCTCCCTCTCTCTCGCCCTCTCTCTCTCTCGCTCCCTCTCGCACAAACCCTCAGCCACTCCCCCCACCGTTCTGGACATTCACCTCCACCTCTGCATGCTCTTCCTCTCCAGCTGCCCCCCCCCCCCCCCCCCCCCCTCTCTGTCTGCCCCCCTCTTCCTCTCCGCCCCCCTTCTCGCCCATCCCCCTTCCTCCTTTCTATCTCTACCCCCCCCCCCCCCCCCCCCCCCCCCCCCTCCCAGTCTGGTCCATCCCAGAGGCCAGGGGTCATAGTTTCAGCATGAGGGTGGCCATTTGGTCTGAATCTTCTCTGCTCCAGCGAACTCCACATCCAGTCCCGAGATTCACTTTGAGACTGAGATCGATTCATATTTGGAAACCAGAGTGATCGGGGGAGAGAGGGAAGGAGCATCAGGAGAGACATTGAGAAAAATGTTGTCCATGATCAGAAATTCATGTGATAGGAGCAGAATTAGGCCATTCGGCCCATCAAGTCTACTCTGCCATTCAATCATTGGCGATCTATCTTTCCCTCTCATCCCTATTCTCCTGCCTTCTCCTCATAACCCCTGACACCCTTATGCCCCTGTCCCACTTAGGAAACCTGAATGGGAACCTCTGGAGACTTTGGGCCCCACCCAAGGTTTCCGTGCGGTTCCCAGAGGTTGCAGGTGGTTGCCGGAGGTTGCAGGTAGTGGAAGCAGGTAGGGAGACTGACAAAAACCTCGAAGAACCGCACGGAAACCTTGGGTGGGGCGCAAAGTCTCCAGAGGTTTCCGTTCAGGTTTCCTAAGTGGGACAGGGGCATTAGTAATCAAGAATTTGTCAATCTCCGCCTTAAATATCCATTGACTTGGCCTCCACAGATTTCTGTGGCAAAGAATCACCCAAGTTGCTAAAGACTTTGCTCCTCATCTCTCTAAAAGTGCGTCCTTTAATTTTTAATTTAATTTAATCCACTCCACATCCACTATGCAAGCCTTTCAATATTCTATACATTTCAATGAGGTGTCCCCTCGTCCTTCTAAACACCGGTAAGTACAGGCCCAGTGCTGTCAAACGCTCATCGTATGTTAACCCACTCATTCCCGTAAAGTCCTGAGGTTTGACCACATGCTTAGATTTCCCGCCACTCCCTTAACAAGTAACACATGAAAGTGAACTCCCATCCCTTCTCTTCAGAGATGCTGCCTGTCCTGCTGAGTTACTCCAGCGTTTTGTTGTCTATACTCTGCTTCTGAATGTCTGAATGTTTGAATGTCTGCATCAATTGCTGTGTTGTGTAAAGTCTCTGCACACCTCCAGTAATAGGCAAGGAACAATTAACTTTCTGAGCCAAAGATTTCTCTTTGAACTGACCCCACGCTGAGATATTGTTCAGCGCCAAGATGGTAATGAGTTGTGAGTAGATCCAAACTTTCTTAGACACAAAATGCTGTAATAACTCAGCGGGACAGGCAGCATGTTGTTTTAGAAGGAACTGCAGATGCTGGAAAATCGAAGGTACACAAAAATGCTGGAGTAACTCAGCGGGAAAGGCAGCATCTCTGGAGAGAAGGAAATAGGCAACGTTTCGGGCCGAAACCCTTCTTCAGATTGATGTCAGGGGAGTGGGCTGGAAAGAGATAGAATGTAGTCGGGGACAGTAAGACTGGATTGTAATGATTGAATGGTGGAGTGGACTTGATGGGCTGAATGGCTTAATTCTGCTCCTATCACTTATGAGCACCTCCTTCAACACTGGCACAGTGGCACAGCACCAAAGACCCGGGTTCAATCCTGACTACAGCTGCTGCCTGTGAGGAGTTCGCACGTTTTAAGGATAAGGGGGAAATCCTTTAGGACGGAGATGAGGAAAAAATGTTTCACACAGAGAGTGGTGAATCTCTGGAATTCTCTGCAACAGAAGGTAGTTGAGGCCACAGTTCATTGGCTATATTTAAGAGGGAGTTAGATGTGGCCCTTGTGGCTAAAGGGATCAGGGGGTATGGAGAGAAGGCAGGTACAGGATACTGAGTTGGATGATCAGCCATGATCATATTGAATGGCGGTGCAGGCTCGAAGGGCCGAATGGCCTACTCCTGCACCTATTTTCTATGTTTCGATGTTTCTCCCTGTGACGGCATCTGGGATCTTCGGTTTCCTCCCACACTCCAAAGACGTACAGGTTTGTAGGTTAATTGGCTTGGTAAAATGGTGAATTGTCCCTAGTGTTGGATAGTGTTAGTGTGTGGGGGTCGCTGGTCGTTGCGGACTCGGTGGACCGAAGGGTCTGGTTCCACGCTGTATCTCTGATCACATATGAACTTATCTTGGGATAGATGGGTGACGATTCAGGTCGGGACCGTTCTTCAGACCTTTACCATCTTATCGGGAGTTTTTATAATACACGAGTCATTTGCAGCCGATTCCTTCAAACGGGGCCCTGGGGAATGGCCGCAGAAACCAGATGAGATATTCAACAAGCAGTCGACTGTGGAACTGTTGGATAAATACGAGAGATGGCAGGGAGATTGTGGCCTGACCTCGCTCCTGCAGTGTGTCAGAGGGAGCAGACACGGGTCACACAGCTAGGGACCCTCCTGGGACTGGAGATCAAATCATTCAGATCCACAAACAAAGATAGACTTGTGAGCAGGCTTTCGGCCTAGCGTGCTTCAAACCTACTCTGGGGCATTTGCTTGCAGTGAGTCTAAAGAAGGGCCTCGATCCAAATTGTCTCCTATTTCTTTTCTCCAGAGATGCTGCCTGTCCCGCCAACTTACTCCAGTATTTTGTGTCTATCTTCGATGTAAACCAGCATCTGCAGTTCCTTCCTACACTGAACACGGCCTTTGGAGACTGGTCTTAAATTCTACGGAGCGGAGTGGCTTGGCATTTGTCCTCTCTGGGCTCAAGTGTCCAGGCCACCTGCTGCTGTTCATCCTGGAGGCTGTAACTTGAGTCAGGGGCACAGCTGCTCAAGCCATTACGGAGAGGGGGAGGGAGGCCAGAGTGGGTGGCGAGGTCGAGAGCAGCTCGTCAGCTATGGTGACCCCAGCCCCGGCCCAGAGTAAACAGTCCCTGCTCCCCACCTGGGCCTCTCCTGGGCAGGAGGGAGGCAATGTGTTGCACTAGGGCACGGTGTGTGTGTGTGGGTGTGTGTGGGTGTGTGTGTGTGCGGCCCTTGGGTAAATAAGTACCCAAAAAAAATAGCAGCCCTGTGGGAAGCTTCCAAACTCAGTTTGCTTGGCCGCTGCCCAAATTGGTGTTTTTCCTGCAGCTTCAGCAGCTTGATGGGAAAGTTGACCCCAAGGATCGACTTGTGGAGAGGGGGAGGGGGGGGGTTGGGATGTGAATTTTTATCTTCATTCTGCAGCACTCTGCTCTCTCTCAAAATATTTCTCCTCTTGCCAAGAGAATCCTTTGCAGGCTGGGCTATTAATCTTGCTTGGGGAACGGCAAGGGGTTCAACAAGGCAGTAAGATTGCCAATGTGGCTTTACTTATGCTGTCCCAGTGGGCTCCTTGTTTTGGTACAGCATGTGTGGCAGAGTTTAAAAGACCCTGGGCCTTAGTTCACGTTTGATTTTACAGAGTCACACAGCACGGAGGCTTGCCCCTCCTCCAACCTCATCTCCTGTATCCGCTGTTCCAGGTGTGGACTCCTGTACATCGGCGAGACCAAGCGCAGGCTCGCCGATCGTTTTGCTGAACACCTCCGCTCTGATCTCCTGGTTGCTCAGCACTTTAACTCCCCCTCCCATTCCCACACTGACCTTTCTGTCCTGGGCCTCCTCCACTGTTAGAGTGAGGCCCAGTGCAAATTGGAACAACAGCACCTCGTATTTCACTTGGGCAGCTTACACCCCAGCGGTATGAACATTGACTTCCTGTCACCTTCTCCGAGTTGACAATGATCTATTCTATATTTTCCTTGATCCTCTTCCCCTTTGTTCTCTCGTTTTCACACCTTGCCCTTCCATATGTCTGTGTCTCCCCTGCTCCCTTTGATTCTCAGTCTGAAGAGGGATCATGACCTGAAACGTCACCCATTCCTTCTCTCCAGAGATGCTGCCTGTCCCACTGAATTACTCCAGCATTTTGTGTCTACCTGCTAGGAAAGACAGACGGGCTGAATGGACTCTTTCAACATTGTGCTTAAAAATTGACATGAAAGATATTGTACTCATAAAGTCAGAGCTCCAGTGCATACGTACATTCCTGATGAATTAAACGACCAGGACGGAGTCAGCAAGTCCAGCCATGGTTCCAACTGGGGTGGTGATCATATTGGATGAGAATGCATCAAAACTCATGCAGACATGAGTACGCTGTGAGGCTGTAGCTGTTTCAATTAGAGTCCGTCACAAAACCATACATCATAGAATCAGGCTCTTTGGTCCTAATTGTCCATGCTGACAAAGATTGAAGATCTCTGCTAATCCCATTTGCCTTTAGACACAAGGAACTGCAGATGCTGATGGTCAAAAAAGGCACAGAGTGCTGGAGTAACTCAGCGGGCCAGGCAGCATCTATGGAGAATGTGGATGTGAGATTTTGGGTCAGGACCCTTCTGCAGACTATGACTCAAATCTGGATGCTCTGACTGCAGGGTGTCTGAAGAAGGTCCCTGACCTGAAACGTCACCTATCCATGTTCTCCAGAGATGCTGCCTAACCCGCTGAGTTGCTCCATTTGCCTGTGTTTTTTCCATATCACACTAAATCTTTCCGGCAGTTCCGTGGCACCTTATTGGAAATGGAAATGTGAGGAAGTAGGCATGTTTCAATTTGTGGGGGGAGGGAGAGAGCAGAGGAAATGTCTGTGATCGAACAGAGAACATGGTTGTCTAGGAAATGTCCCAATGGCCAGAGAGCAAAGGAAGATGCTGGGGGCACGGACATTCTTGCCAGGTTTTAGATTGCCAGCTTTAATTTAAGCTTTAGAGATACAGCGTGGAAACAGGCCATTCAGCCCACTGAGACCATGCTGGCCAGCGATCTCCAAGTCAAGTCAAGTCAAGTTTATTTGTCACATACACATACGAGATGTGCAGTGAAATGAAAGTGGCAATGCTCGCGGAATTTTGTGCGAAAGACAAACAACAAAACAACCAAACAAATTATAAACACAATCATAACACACATATTCTTTTACATAATAAATAATGGAAGGAAAAACGTTCTGTAGAGTTAGTCCCTGGTGAGATAGGCGTTTACAGTCCGAATTGCCTCTGGGAAGAAACTCCTTCTCAACCTCTCCGTTCTCACCGCATGGCAACAGAGGCGTTTGCCTGACCATAGCAGCTGGAACGGTCCGTTGCAGGGGTGGAAGGGGTCTCCCATGATTTTATTTGCTCTGGAGTTGCACCTCCTGTTGTATAGTTCCTGCAGGGGGGGCGAGTGAAGTTCCCATAGTGCGTTCGACCGAACGCACTACTCTCTGCAGAGCCTTCTTGTCCTTGGCAGAGCAATTCCCAAACCAGATGGTAATGTTCCCGGACAAGATGCTTTCCACCGCCGCTGCGTAGAAGCACTGGAGGATCCTTGGAGACACTCTGAATTTCCTCAATTGCCTGAGGTGGTAAAGGCGCTGCCTTGCCTTACTCACGAGTGCTGAGGAGTGTGATGCCCATGTCATATCCTCGGACACCAACACTATCCTACACACACGAGGGACAATTTTACCTTTAAACCAAGCCAATTAACCTAAAAACCTGTATGTCTTTGGAGTGTGGGAGGAAACCAGAGATCCTGGAGAAAACCCACACGGTCACAAACTCTGTACAGACAGCAGGATTGAACCCGTGTCTCTGGCGCTGTAAGGCAGCAACTCCACCGTGCCGCCCTTATTATATAATATTAGTTCTGCACTTTTTTCTCTTTTGCACTACCTGCTGTACTCGTGCCTTGAAATGATTTTCCTGGATTGCACGCAAAGTTTCCACAATCAAAGCTAGGGCTTTGTTCATTTCCTGGTGGTTGCAGGATGTGGTAGACCTGGGACTGCTGATAATGGTGGCAGCAAAACTCCACAGTTATCAGGGAATGTTTTTGGGAAATAAAGAGTCGGAAGTGAATTTCCACAGGACCCACCAGGAAATCCCAGAGCTATTAAGCCAAGTCACCATTGTTGCACAAGAACAATGGCAACCAATGTGCATTCACTAAAGTTACAGAACCCAGAATGTGATATTGCCCTTGTGGTGTTGAGTGGGTGATGTATATTGGCCAGGGTATCAGTGAGGGGAGCACTTGTACACAGTGCTACTTCAAAAGCAACGATCCTAGAAACATAGAAACATAGAAATTAGGTGCAGGAGTAGGCCATTCGGCCCTTCGAGCCTGCACCGCCACTCAATATGATCATGGCTGATCATCCAACTCAGTATCCCGTACCTGCCTTCTCTCCATACCCCCTGATCCCCTTAGTCACAAGGGCCACATCTAACTCCCTCTTAAATATAGCCAATGAACTGGCCTCAACTACCCTCTGTGGCAGAGAGTTCCAGAGATTCACCACTCTCTGTGTGAAAAAAGTTCTTCTCATCTCGGTTTTAAAGGATTTCCCCTTTATCCTTAAGTATCCCCTTTTCCCCTCCTACAGCGAGCAAGATAGCCCACTCGACGAAAAATACGTAGTACGGTCATGGGCAGATTCATGGGGTAATTTTCGGCCCCATTTCCGTAACCGGCTTCCGTCTCCGCACCAAAGATCCCGTAGGATACTAGTGCGGAGACGGAAGCCGGTTACGGAAACATCCTCGTAAAAATAAAAGTTATTTGGTAAAAATCTTCTCCTCATTTTCAGAATTTTAATTTATTAACACAAACTGTTCCCCAGCAACGTTGATCTACACTGCGGGTCGGGTCCGGTTACGGAAATGGATGAAAAAAAGGCCCACGTTCCGCTCCGTTGCGTACTACACGTCAGCCCATTGCATTCAGCAGGAGTGGTCTATCTTGCTCCGCTGTAGGATCTTTGATCAAAAGAGAGTTCTCCAACACTGCTTCACAAGAGATAGTATTTGAGTCCTCAGTTTCAGGCCTGTCTGAAAGGTGACTTGTGTAATGCAGACCCTTTGGTCTCTGAAGATAGACGCAAAATGCTGGAGTGACTCAACAGGACAGGCAGCATCTCTGGATGGAAGGAATGGGTGCGTTTCTGATCAAGACCCTTCTTCAGACCCTTGGATGGGTGGTCTCGTCCCAAAACATCACTCATTCCTTCTCTCCAGAGATGCTGCCTGTCCCGCCGAGGCCAATTAACCTACGAACCTGCACGTCTTTAGAGTATGGGAGGAAACTAGAGCACCCGGAGTAAACCCACGTGGTCACAAGGAGAACATGCAAACTCCACACAGACAGCACCTGCAGTCAGGATTGAACCCGGGTCTCTGGCGCTGTAAACACCGTAAGGCAGCAACGCCACCATGCCACCCTAAATTTGAGCAAAATGGTAGGTTCAGGATGATGGTTTTCTGCTGTTTGGGGGAGCCAAGGCCTTTTTCGCCTCTTTGCCAGGAGACAATCCTGCTCTGGGTCGTGTAATTTGGAACAGAGTTACGGAGCACACACAGTGTTTGCAGGGAAAATGATGTACTGTGTCACCTCAAAGTACATTCCCTGAAGTTGACTTCTATGAGGCCTGTGTGTTATTAAATTTGCACCAATGCCAAATAAGGATTTGAGGCAGAAAAGGAAGATAGTGTGATGTTTGTGTGATGACGTGCCTTGTCTGAATGACTGCACGTGAGTTAGTTACTTTGTGGTTCCAACATCAATAAGGAGCATGAAGAAGAGTCTCAACCCGAAAAGTCACCTATTCCTTTTCTCCAGAGATGCTGCCTGACCCACTGAGTTACTCCAGCATTTTGTGTCTCTCTTCGGTTTAAATCAGCATCTGCAGTTCCTCCGTACTCAGCAAGGGGTAATGTGGCTTTCTATTCAAACCTGCAGGACTAAACTGGGGTTGTCCATCGCAGTAAAGTGCTCCAAATTCCTACCGCCCTGTTTCCCAAAATTCCTCAGCATGCAGAGAAAGTTTAGATCCATCCACGGTTAGCTTTTCTCCTTAATTAAGACCACCTGTTCTTTCAACTTCCTAGAGCAGGGAAACAACTCTGGCCTTCGCAATCTAGGGGTTGCAATACTTTGCATTTCCTTTAGGTAATCCGGTTTGTGTGGCTTTTCCCATTCCGAATCCAACCTTTCTGCCCTGGGCCTCCTCCATGGCCAGAGTGAGTCCCACCGCAAATTGGAGGAGCAGCACTTCATATTTCGCTTGGGTAGTTTACACCCCAGCGATATGAACATTGACTTCTCCAATTTCAGGTAGTCCCTGCTTTCACCCTCCTTCCCCTCCCCTTCCCAGCTCCCACAGCCAACTGTCTCTGCCTCTTCCTTTCTTCCTCCCGCCCCCCCCCCCCACCCCACATCAGTCTGAAGAAGGGTCTCAACCCGAAACATTACCTATTCCTTCGCTCCATAGATGCTGCCTCACCCGCTGAGTTTCTCCAGCATTTTTGTCTACCTTCCTAATATTAAATGTCGCTGAACTAGTTTGTTTAACTGGACCATGTACCAATAGACAGGGCGAGGTTGTATGAGAGAAACATTGTAGGGAGGTTGCGGGCAGTCGGGTCACGACTCATGACCCGTAGTGTTGCCACGCAACGCCAACTGGAGTACACGCAGTGAGCTGCAGGTAGGCACTTACCATGGATTCCAGTGTAGTGGGCCCGTCTACTGTCCCAGCATCCGGACTCCACGCTGACTGGTTCTCTGGGTGGGTGGAGGGACCAGACTGTCCCCAACTCTGCTGCAGCTGACGGGGTCGTTGCCAGGATTTCGTCCCCATATGTCCATTGCCAGGAGCCACAGCCCCGTGCGTGTGGGCAGTCGCACAGGGTGAGGGTGGGCGGTGGGTGGTCATGGCCGGACAGCGCTGACCCCTGGGGGGGGTGGGGGGAGAGTGGGGGCTGTCCCGAGGGATGCGCTCCTTCGGCCACTTACACCTTGGTGCTCGGGTTCAGAGCAAAGATACGAGAGCATTTGGCTCAGAGCGCTGTCACCCACCACAAATATTTACAGCGCAAAAATTGACCATTTCGGTGATTTTTAACAGGTAAGAAAGTACGCGTTCCGTGTGTTAACAGTGTATGCTGGAGGCTGTCATGTCCTCCAGAAAGATTGAGCTCCTCCGTGCGTCACGCCCTTTGACCCGACGACCTTGCGTGCCAATACTATACATGAGTGTAATCATACCCAAGTAAATGAGTGGAATGATTCTAGTGGTAGGTCCTCTTCTGTGTCAATACAAAGAGTCGGCACATTTACTTCCCGTATCTGTGGTAAACTCGAGATGAATCAGCTGTCAATGATTACAGAGTGTAGCTAAATTATAATTATGTAAATTTTTTAAGGAAATATTCTATTATCATAATGTGTAATGCTCAGTCCCTCTGGTAAATGGGATTCGAACAGGTCAAAGCTTGCCTGTCAGCATAGGCGTGATGGGCCGAAGGGCCTGGTTATGTGTAGGAAGGAATTGCAGATGCTGGTTTACACCGAAAATAGACACAAAATGCTGGAGCAACTCAGCGAGACAGGCAGCATCCCTGGAGAGAAGGAATGGGTGACGTTACAGGGTCTCGACCCGAAACGTCACCCATTTCTTCTCTCCAGAGATGCTGCCTGTCCCGCTGAGTTACTCCAGCATTTTGTGTCTATCTTCAACTGTGTTGTGTGATGTTACAATTGTTCCCCCATTGCCATGCCTGTCCTCATCCAACCCTTTCACACTCATCCTAACCCTGGCCAACTCGGCCCACAAATAACTGGCATTTTGTAAAGAAATGTCGATTAAAGTGGACTGCTTGGCTGACATTTATTGTCAGCGTGGCGTTTTATTGGTGAAACTAATAACGTAATTCCAAGCAGATCCCCAATTAAACTCTCAACTCTGAACTAAATAAATATACAATCATCACACAGACAATATGAAGGGTCTCGACCCGAAACGTCACCCGTTCCCCTCCAGAGTTGCTGGCTGTCCCGCTGAGTTACTCCAGCATTTTGTGTCTATCTTCAGTGTATCAATAATTAGTTATAGCAGGTAACCAGACTATGTACTGATCCATAGACGAGTTTTGTTCTCCAGTTCCAGTCAAATCATATTACGCTGTAGTGTCCGAAGAGTGGTCCTAACCCGAAAACCTTCATGTTCTCCTGAGATGCTGCCCGGCCCACTGAGTTACTCCAGCACTTTGTGCCAAAATGTGACTCCAATGTTTTGCGAGGCCACTTTTTCTACAGATGTAACTCCGGTGACTAATATAAAGGGTGGTAGGTTGACATCATAGTTCCACACAAATATCGTGCACAGTTCCTGTGTTGTGTACTGTTCTACATTTTAGTTTAGTTTCGTTTAGAGATACAGAAAAACCATTACATCGAGTCCATGCCGAGCAGTGAACATTAACCTACACACACTAGGGACAATTTGCATTTATACCAAGCCAAATGAATCTACAAACCTGTACGTCTTTGAATCCAAAGATCTCGGAGAAAACGCACGCAGGTCACGGAGAGAATGTACAAACTCCGTACAGACAGCACCCGTAGTTGGGATTGAACCTGGGTCTCCGGCGCTGTGAGGTAGCAACTCTACCGCTGCGCCATCGTGCCGCCCTACTCGTTGTATGTTATCTCGCTTTCGCAACAACTCCCTACACATTCGGGGCAATTTTCACACAGTCCAATCAACCTAAAAATCTGCACCTCTTTGGGATGTGGGAGGAAACTGGAGCTTCTGGAGAAACCCCTCATGGTCACAGGGAGAACATGCAAACTCCACATGGACAGCACCCGAGGTCAGGATCAAGACCTGGGCCGCTGGTGCTGTGAGGCAGCTGCTCTAACAGAATAACCGCATGAGGTATTAATACCACAGCATACTTTTAATTCTGTATTTTCTTTTAATGTTACACAACAGTACAATAACTTTGTCGGTGAGCCTCTGAGTTTCTAAGGCATGCAGGAAAGGGGCCCCGGTGTGTTTTAAGGGAGCGTGGAAACATCACTGAATGAACCACTTGGATTTCCACATCATTCGATTTTCAGAGATTCACTGTATTTTGAGTGTTTAAGGTGGCGCAGAGTTGCTGCCTTACAGCGCCAGAGAACCACTGTACGGACTTTGTACATCTTTCCTCTGACCGTGTGGGATTTCTCTGGTTTCCTCCCACTCCCCAAAGACGTGCAAATTTGTAGATTAATTGGCTTTGGTTAAAAAAAAAACTGTAAATTGTCCCTAGTGTGTAGGATAGTGCTAGTGTACGGGATGATCGCTGGTCGGCGTGGGCTGAAGGGCCTGTTTCTCCGTTGTATCTCTAAAACATCTAAAAACATATTGCCATCTGTACTGACAGTGGAACAATGATATTGTTACATGCTGCCACCTAACAGGGCCATTCATGCAAAACACACACAAATATACACTAATCAAGAGAATGATAAATTAGTCATCAGTAGTGCAGCCTAAACAAACTCCATAGTAGGTCATGTTTAAGAAGGAACTGCAGATGCTGGAAAAATCCAAAGTAGACAAAAAAATGCTGGAGAAACCCAACGGGTGAGGCAGCATCTATGGAGAAAAGGAGTAGGTGAAGTTTCGGGTCAAAACCCTTCCTCAGGCTGATGTCGGGGGGTAGGGAAAGATCATAGTTGCTGAGATGAATGTTACTGGATGTAGTGTTCAAGAGCCTGACGGTTGTTTGTTGAACCTGAAGGTCACGGTTCTCCGGGTCCTTCTGGAGGACAGCAGCAAGAAGAGTGGCCAGGGTGGTGCGGGTCCTTGATGATATTAGCTGACGTTTGAGGCAGCATCTCCTGTCGATCCCTTTGGTGGGGAGGTCAGTCCCCATGTAGGAAGTGTCCACCAGAATTTGGTAACCCAAGGGTTTGCTTTTAAGCTGAATGCAACTTTAACCCACTCAAGCTCTGGCTCCAAGTTATCCTGTCCATTCAGAGGGATTCTGGTGGCTTACTGCATAGTTTTAGTTTTATGCTTCAGAGATACAGCATGGAACCAGACCCTTCGGCCCACCGAGTCTGTGCCGACCAGCGATCCCCACACACGAACACTATCCTACACACACTAAGGACAATTTACCATTTTACCAAAGCCAATTAACCAACAAACCTGGACGTCTTTGGAGTGTGGGAGGAAATCGAAAATCTCGGAGGCCTGTCACAGGGAGAACGTGCAAACTCCTTACAGACAGCACCCACAGTGGGGATTGAACCCGGGTCTTTGGTGCTGTCAGGCACCACCTCTACCGCTATGCCACTGTTGAAGGAGGTGGTGGGAGCAGCATTAGGCCATTCGGCCCATCAAGTCTACTCCACCATTCAATCATGGCTGATCTATCTCTCCCTCCTAACCCCGTTCTCCTGCCTTGCCCACATAACCCCTGACACCAGCGCCTTGCCTCAACCTGCCTGCTGTTGTGTGTGAAGTGGACTTTACAGATCCTGTGATATTATTCAGGGACGGGCACATTGCTGTGTTCATGCCTGGCCAACATTTCTCACTCAAACAAAGATGCTAAAAATAAATTCAACGGTCATTCATCATTTGTGAGATTGTTTGGCAAAAAGCAGCCGCCTCTATTGTCACTTTAGCTGTAGTTGAAATCACCCATTCATTGACGGGGCAGTTGGAAACACTTCTAATGGGGCTTGCTGTTACTAGTCCTATGCGTAGCATAGTGGTCAACTCACTGGACTAGCAACCAGAGTTCTGGACCATTGATCCTGAGACTGAGTTCAAATCCCACCATGGCATTTAGGAAACTTAAATTCAATTTTATACATTTGTATTTTGTCTTCCTGTGATCAGTGACTGTGACCAAGGAAACCATTTCATGAAACCAGAATTAAGATTCTGACCTACCATTTAGAATGGAGATGAGGAAAAACGTTTTCACACAGAGCGTTGTGAATCTGTGGAATTCTCTGCCTCAGAAGGCAGTGGAGTCCAATTCTCTGGATGCTTTCAAGAGAGAGTTAGATAGAGCTCTTAAAGATAGCGGAGTCAGGGGTAATGGGGAGATGGCAGGAACGGGGTACTGATTGTGGATGATCAGCCATGATCACAGTGAATGGCGGTGCTGGCTGGAAGGGCCGAATGGCCTTCTCCTGCACCTATTGTCTATTGTCTATTGGATGAGCTGCATTACTGATGATATTGGTGTTGTCAGTACATGTCTTTATTGTTGCGTTAATGGACGTGCAGCAAGCAAAGACGTTTTAGACCCTCAACAAAGGGAAATCCATTCTTTGCCCATTCTCAGCCCTTTGTAGTTTTGTATAGTCGAGTTGGCCCTCTCTGGTCCAGAGAAAATGATTGCAAATTATCCATTATTTCCTCGCAGACATTTTTTTCCAACCCTGGCAGCATCTTCTGCACGCTCTCCGATGCAATCGCATGTTTCAATGCAACCTTCCTGTGCCACATTGCATCAGTCACTCTGCACTCCATTATCTAACAGACAAACTCTGATAGTGCACCTTATCCAAGGGCAAATGTATCCAGATAGCATTAGATTTAAATGGCATTCCATCCAGCACTGCCTGCCTGCCTGCTTGCCATGTAGGGTTTGTTTAAAACAAATGGTGTTGATTCATCTGAAGAGGAATGGAATTGTTTATGAGCTTTTAAAGACTGCTGTTTAAATTTATTTTTTCGCGTGGGGAGTCCGGGAGCTGGAGGTAGAATATAATATGTGCAGGAAGGAACTGTAGATGCTAGTTTACACTGAAGATACTTGAAGTCTGAGGAAGGGTCTCGACCCGAAACGTCACCCGTTATTTTCATTTAGTTGAGTTTAGTGTCACGTGTACCGAGGTACAGTGAAAAGTCAAGTCAAGTCAATTTTATTTCGATAGCACATTTGAAAACAACTCTCGTTGACCAAAGTGCTTTACATCAGTGCAGGCACTCACATGCTACATACAGTGGTACATAGATCTAACAACACATACATACATAAATAAATGGTGTTGATCCTGGTGAACTTCTACCGCTGCACCATCGAGAGCATCCTTACCAACTGTATCACAGTATTGTATGGCAACTGCTCTGTCTCCGACCGGAAGGCATTGCAGAGGGTGGTGAAAATTGCCCAACGCATCACCGGTTCCTCGCTCCCCTCCATTGAGTCTGTCCAAAGCAAGCGCTGTCTGCGGAGGGCGCTCAGCATCGCCAAGGACTGCTCTCACCCCAACCATGGACTGTTTATCCTCCTACCATCCGGGAGGCGCTACAGGTCTCTCCGTTGCCGAACCAGCAGGTCGAGGAACAGCTTCTTTCCGGCGGCTGTCACTCTACTCAACAACGTACCTCGGTGACTGTCAATCACCATCGCCCCCCCCCCCCGGACACTTATTATTATTTATTTATTCAAATCATTTGCTATGTCGCTCTTCAAGGGAGATGCTAAATGCATTTCATTGTCTCTGTACTGTACACTGACAATGACAATTAATATTGAATCTGAATTGAATCTGAATCTAAATACATACAGCGCTCCTTCAGAGGACCTCAGAGGGTATGGGAGGAGGAGGGGGTGAGAGAGAGTGATGGTGGGGTGGGTGGGAGAGGGAGGGGGGGAGTGGGAAAAACTCTTTTGTTGCATGCTAACCAGTCAGCGGAAAGACAATACGTGATTACAATCGAGCCATTTACAGTGCATACATACATGATAAGGGAATAATATTTAGTGTGAGATAAAATCCAATCAAAGACAGTCCGAGAGTCACCAATGAGGTAGATAGTAGTTCAGGACCGCTCAGCTGGGAAGAAACTGTCCTTGAAGCTGGAGGGAGGGAGAATCCTTCTATCCAGAGATGCTGCCTGTCCCACTGAGATACTCCAGCATTTTTTCTCTACAGAATATAATGTGACAGGTTCACCATCGGTTTTCCGACACCCTTGGTTCCAGAGCCTTTAAACGGATGATACAGTTATTTGAATTGTAAAAAAAACATTGCTGGATATACTTGGCAGGTGAGACAGCTACTCTGCAGAGACAGAGGTAGACAAAAATGCTGGAGAAACTCAGCGGGTGAGGCAGCATCTATGGAGAGAAGAATTGGCGACATATTTTCTATGTTTCTATCACAATGTTAAAAAGACACTTGGACAGGTACATGGATAGGAAAAGTTGGTCTAAATGCGGATAGGTGGGTCTAGTGTAGATGGGGCATCTTGCTCAGCATGGGTGAGATGGGCCGAAGGGCCTGTTTCCGTGCTGCATGACTCTATAATCCTGCCGCTGATTAACATGGACCCATGCCCCACACACTTGTTACTGCCCCCCCCCCTTTAAAGGAAGTGTATACAAATGCTTCACTTATCACAGTCCCCTCAAGATTTTATGTTGCTCAATTAAATCTCCGTCTAGTCTCCTGCGTTCCGAAGAAAACATCCACAGCCCAGTCTCTCCACACATTTATCACCTCCCAGCGCTGTGTGTGCTTAAGAAAGCGGTGAAACCCTGTCTTCATGGTACAGGAGGTATGGAAACCAATCGTAATGAGACACTCAGTGGAACGGACAGCATCTGTGGGGAGAGAATCCGACAATCGTTCTGGTCAAGGACTGTGTGGAAAACATAGAAACATAGAAAATAGGTGCAGGAGGAGGCCATTTGGCCCTTCGAGCCAGCACCGCCATTCATTGTGATCATGGCTGATCGTCCCCTATCAATAACCCGTGCCTGCCTTCTCCCCATATCCCTTGACTCCACTAGCCCCTAGAGCTCTATCTAACTCTCTCGTAAATCCATCCAGAGATTTGGCCTCCACTGCCCTCTGTGGCAGGGAATTCCACAAAATGGGAAGTCCCATCATGTTTTAAGTTGTGGGGAGAGGTGGATTGAACGGGAGGGGGGGGGGGGGGGGGGGGGGGGGGGGGGGGGTCTCTGTGATAGTGTCAGTACTTTATGTAAACAGCAGAAGAGAAAATGAATGACATTGGAGCAGTCACTTTTTTGGGGAGAGAGGGGGATCACGGGGGGGGGGGGGGGGGGGAGAGAGAGAGAGGGGAGGGGGGAGGGAGAGGGGGGGGGGGGGAGTGGGAGATGGAGAGGGAGCGAGAAAGGGAGAGAGCAGGGAGAGGGAGAGAGAATGAGATTGGAAAAGGGGGGGGAGGGGAGGGAGAGGGAGCAAAAGTGAGAGTGGGAGAGGGGGCGGGAGAGCGAGACAGAGAGGGGATGGGAGGAGAGAGGGAGGGAGGGAGGGAGGGAGCAAGAAAAATAAGTTGCCTGAAACCAAGTCTATAACTGAGCCTGCAAGGGGAACTGATTTGCATTCACAAACACAGTAAAAGCAGCTGTTCATCTTTCTATACTAAATCTTCTGAACTGCTTTAACTTCTGCGAGCAGTTTCTAAAGCACTGAAAGTGTACATTTCAGATATTTGGGCTGTAGCTCTGCGGTTCAGACTGTGTTTGGTCTCTGGTTTTATAACTGCAGACTCAGCATTTTTGACATTCCAGGGAATGGTGATTTTGGGACGGGGAGGAAACACTAAGGCAGATTCCCTTTGTGAATATAAACCTTTGAGTTAAAAATATGTAATTGCAGGCATAGGTAGGGCAGGAAACTGAGCAGAGAGCTGTTATGGAATGACAATGGATGATACGAAACCTACCTATATTTGGTACTCAAACTTGGCTTTGTCTGTGGTATCACACACTGAGCATGTGTGCGTTGTTTGTTTAAGTAGAAGAGGTTGAAGGGAAAGGAAAGACATTTCTGATCTAATCAAAGTTGGCACTAGCTCTTTATTAAATGTACAAAATCTATAGTCATAGTTAGTGTTCAAAAGGTCATAAATGATAGGAGCAGAATTAGGCCATTCGGCCCATCTACTCCGCCATCCACCCATCTACTCCGCCATCCAACCCCATTCCCCTGCCTTCTCCCCATAACACCTGACGCCTGTCTGAAGAAGGGTTTCGGCCCGAAACGTCGCCTATTTCCTTCGCTCCATAGATGCTGCTGCACCCGCTGAGTTTCTCCAGCAATTTTGTGTACCCAAGAATCTATCTATCTCTGCCTTCAAAATATCCATTGACAGCCTGTTTAAGAAGGAACTGCAGATGCTGGAAAATCGAAGGTAGACAAAAATGCTGGACAAATTCAGCGGGTGCAGCAACATCTATGGAGGAAAGGAAATAGGTAACGTTTCGGGCCGAAACCCTTCGGGTTTCGACCCGAAACGTTGCCTATTTCCTTTGGGTTTCGGCCCGAAACGTTGCCTATTTCTATCGCTCCATAGATGCTGCTGCACCCGCTGAGTTCTGTGGCAAAGAATTCCACAGATTCCTAAAGGCATTCCTCCTCATCTCTCTAAAGGTATGTCCTTTATTTTTCAATTAATCCTTCTTCAGTCTGATTATTGTGGGGAAGGAGGGGAGGGGTGCAAAGAGAGGTGGGGATGAGACCATATTGGGCAAGTCCCATTTGCATTTGAAACCGTATATTCCAAAGATCCTATAGCAAGCTAGACAGTCCACTTGACGAAAAATACATAGTAGGGTCATGGGCAGATTCATGGGTAATCTTCAGCCCCATTTCCGTAACCGGCTTCCGTCTCCGCACTCCTAGCCAACGCAAAGATCCTATAGCAAGATACTATAGCTTCCTATAGGATCTTGGATCCAAAGATCCTAGTGGAAGTTTAATACAAACATCAACTCAAATACAGCACATGAGCCATATAAAAAGAAATTTTTTAAAAAACTTTAAAAAAAAGAAAGTTGAAAAAAAAAACATTTATAAAGTAAAATTAACAGAATTATAATTTATTGACATATTAAACATTAACAAAAAATAGCAGGATTATGAATTAACAGAATAATGGGTCTAACCCTATAACACACACACATACTGTTCCCCCGCAACGCTGATTTCACTGTGAGGAGGATTTACAAAGTCGGGTCGGGTTACTAAAATGGCCGACGAAAAGGCTGATGTACCGCTCCGTAGCGTACTACACGTCAGCCCTTTGGTTTTAGCAGGAGTGCACTATCTTGCTTGCTATAGGATCTTTGGTATATTCAACACTGGTATTTCACTCTTTGCTCTACCTTGTACACTTGTGTATGAGTTGACTGTGTTAGAAACATAGAAACATAGAAAATAGGTGCAGGAGTAGGCCATTCGGCCCTTCGAGCCTGCACCGCCATTCAATATGATCATGGCTGATCATCCAACTCAGTATCCCATACCTGCCTTCTCTCCATACCCCCTGATCCCCTTAGCCACAAGGGCCACATCTAACTCCCTCTTAAATATAGCCAATGAACTGGCCTCAACTACCCTCTGTGGCAGAGAGTTCCAGAGATTCACCACTCTCTGTGTGAAAAAAGTTCTTCTCATCTCGGTTTTAAAGGATTTCCCCTTTATCCTTAAGCTGTGACCCCTTGTCCTGGACTTCCCCCAACATTGGGAACAATCTTCCTGCATCTAGCCTGTCCAACCCCTTAAGAATTTTGTAAGTTTCTATAAGATCCCCTCTCAATCTTCTAAATTCTAGAGAGTATAAACCAAGTCTATCCAGTCTTTCTTCATAAGACAGTCCTGACATCCCAGGAATCAGTCTGGTGAACCGTCTCTGCACTCCCTCTATGGCAATAATGTCCTTCCTCAGATTTGGAGACCAAAACTGTACGCAATACTCCAGGTGTGGTCTCACCAAGACCCTGTACAACTGCAGTAGAACCTCCCTGCTCCTCCCTGTGTTCATGTATGATTTGCCGCGGCAGCACGCTTCTTTACACTTGACTTTAGATGTACAGCGTAGAGCAGGCCCTTCGGCCCGACGAGCCTGTGCTGACCAATGTTTGTCCCAAACACTAGCACTATCCTGCACACTGGGGACAATTTGCAATTTTACCAAAGTCAATTAACCTACAATCACTCGCATCTTTGTAGTGTGGGAGGAAATTGGAGCACATGGTCGCAGGGAGAACATGCAAACTCCGCATAGACAGCATTTATTCTCTGGCGCTATAAGGCAGCAACTCTGCCACCGTGCCACCCTTGTATCCCTGTATCCCTGTACCCCAGTCCATGTGACAATCATAAACCACTGTCAATATACATGAAGAGGGGAGGTTGATGCACTATAAGTCTTGAGGTGCATTAAGTTGGCGATAGTTGTTCTCTGCTGCTGAGAGTTTTCGTGTGTGGGGGTTGAGCTGAGGGTGTTCCACTGGGGCCACGTCACACTTTCCAGCTGTCCTTGTTATTCGTGCTTCTTTGAGCCAAATTATGTAAAAAGGAAAAGCCAGATCTTTGGAACACCAACCAACATGTGTTCTGAATTGTTTCTCCCTTTGCTACTCTAATCTTCTTGACTTTCTGAAAGCTGTTGGGAAGTTTTTTTGCTGAAACATTCGGTTCAAAGTGCCTCGTGTTGGTGACTATTCAATAGTATCAGAATTTCCCTAGATTGTGCAGCATGGTGGCACAGCGGTAGAGTTGCTGACTAATGCCCCTGTCCCACTTAGGAAACCTGAACGGAAACCTCTGGAGACTTTGCGCCCCACCCAAGGTTTCCGTGCGGTTCCCGGAGGTTTTTGTCAGTCTCCCTACCTGCTTCCGCTACCTGCAACCTCCGGCAACCACCTGCAACCTCCAGGAACCGCACGGAAACCTTGGGTGGGGCGCAAAATCTCCAGAGGTTTCCGTTCAGGTTTCCTAAGTGGGACGGGGGCATTACATTGCCAGAGACACTGGTTCGATCCTGACTATGGGGGCTGTCTGTAAGGAGTGTCTGCCTTTGCTTGTGACCTGCGTGGGTTTTCACCACGGGTGCTCCAGTTTTCTCCCACATTCCAAAGATGTAGGCTAATTGGCTTTGGTAAAATTGTAAATTTCCCCTATTGTGTGTGGGATAGTGTTAGTGTGCTAGGCGAGGACTCGGTGGGCCAAAGGGCCTTTTTCTACACCGTATCCTGAACAGCAATAGGCCAGAATTGGCTTGGTCGTTATAAAATCGGTGACTTTAATAACTTTGCCACAGATGCACAAAATATTTGGAAACTTAGGTTGTAAAACTCCAGCTGAAAGTACGACATTATGATGGAATGTGGAGTGGGACTCTTTGACATCTCCGCCTCAGTGGTACTTGCTGGCGGGGAGACCTGGTGTGCAGATACCTTCCCTCTGGATGGCTCTAGAGGGACCACGATTCAAGTTACTAATTGCCTTCTTCATCAAAGAATGAGATGAGCAAAAGGCAGAATATGTGCAGAAACAACGTGGAAATACAGGAATGGAAAAAAGAACATGAGGCCCCTTTCTAATTATAATTGGCTAAAACTACAGCTAATTATTTACACTTGGATATTACGTTAGAGATACAGCGCAGAAACAGGCCCTTTGGCCCACCATGTACGTGCTGATCAGCGATCCCCGCACACTAGCTCAGTCCTACACCAGGTCTACAAACCTGGATGTCTTTAGATCGTGGGAGGAAACCGGAGCACCTGGAAAAATCCCACGCAGGTCACGGGGAACGTAGTAACTTCGTACAGGCACCACCCGTAGTTAGGATGGATCGAACCCTGGTCTCTGGCGCTGTAAGTGGCAACTCTACTGCTGTGCCACCTTGCTGCCAATTTATAAAGTGATTTTAAGGTCCAATCCAACTTCAATCCGATTTAAGCTCTCCCCTCTCCCCTCTCCCCTCTCCCATCGGTCAAAAGGTATAGAAGTATGAAAACGCACACCTCCAGATTCAGGGACAGTTTCTTCCCAGCTGTTATCAGGCAACTGAACCATCCTACCAACAACTAGAGAGCAGTCCAGAGCTACCATCTACCTCATTGGAGACCCTCAGACTAGCTTTGATCGGTCTTTACAGGACTTTATCTTGCACTAAGCGTTATTCATGCTCCTCCCTTTATCATGTATCTGTACACTGTACACTGTACCCACCCAAAGTTTCCGTGCGGTTCCCGGAGGTTGCAGGTGGTTGCCGGAGGTTGCAGGTAGTGGAAGCAGGTAGGAAGACTGACAAAAACCTCCGGGAACCTCTGGGAACCGCACGGAAACCTTGGGTGGGGCACAAAAGTCTCCAGAGGTTTCCGTTCAGGTTTCCCAAGTGGCATTAAGCTGCCAACCCATTGGGCAGCAAGATTAAAGGAGGGATAATATGTTCCAATTTAAATGGGTGCGGGATCTGAACTGGATAATTTTGCCTTCAACAAGATTGCCGAGTTGTTCTTGATAGATTTTCCATAATCTTAAGTAGAAACAAAATGCTGGAGTAACTCAGCGGGACAGGCAGCATCTCTGGAGTAAAGGAATGGGTGATGTTTCGGGTTGTGACCCATCTTCAGACTCTTTGAGTGTCAGAGCTAACTTGCTTGTGTCAGCTCCTCTTGCCTTGATTTGCAGTTATACTGCTGCAAGAATAAACCTGATGCAGAACATTCCACTGCGTTGCTATTCTTCCAGACTCCACAACACTTTCACGCCATGCAGGCGAATGGATGGAAAATGAGCGCAAAAATAAATTCCCTCGTGCCACATTTTAATCCTCAGCAGGAAATGTCGCAAGGAGTTGGGGGGACTGGTGAACGGCTTATTTTCTGATCGTTATTCCAAGTGGCCACCTTCTGAGGCACAGGTCAGATCCACGATGAAATGTTGCAATGATGTACCGTCCCTCTAAAATATCGTGCGTACAATCGTGCCTGTGTTCTGGGCAGCACGGTGGCACAGCGGTGGATTGCTGCCTCAGAGTGCCAGAGACCGGGGTTCGATCCTGACTACTGTGGGTGGATCTTCAAATCCAGTGTTAAAACGCATTTGTACTCCCTGGCTTTTGACCATGCCTGAGGTTTTGCTTCTGTTTGTGGTGTTTTTGATGTTTCTTTATTTTACATGTCTTTTCCTACTATTTCTTTTGATTGTTATTTTTGGTGTGTATTAACTTTTTTGTCAATGATTAGTGATGTACAGCACTTTGTTGCAGCTATGTTTGTTTTTAAAGTGCTCTATAAATAAAATTATTATTATTATTATTATTACTGGTGCTGTCTGTACGGAGTTTGTGCGTTCTTCCTGCGACCGTGTGGATTTTCTCCGGGAGCTCCGGTTTCCTCCCACACTCGAAGTGCGTGCAGGTTTGTAGGTTCATTAGCTTGGTTCATTAGCTGTTGTAAATAGGGGCTAAGTTTAAAGAGATTTTTATTTTTGAGTTTGGAGATGCAGCACGGAAACAGGCCCATTGGCCCATTGGATCGGCGCCGACCGGCGATCACCGCACATTAACCCTATCCTCTAAGGACAATTTTTACATTTACACCAAGCCAATTAGCGTGCAAACCTGTACGTCTTTGGAGTGTGGAAGGAAACTGAAGATCTCGGAGAAAATGTCACGGGGAGAACGTGCAAACTCCGGTCAGACAGCACCCGTAATCGGGATCGAACCCGGGTCTCTGGTGCTGCATTCGCTGTAAGGCAGCAACTCTACCGCTGCGCCACTGTGACTGCGATGTGGAGCAACTTTGTATGGTGGGTGCCTGGAACATGCTGCCCCAGGGCTGGTTGTAGAGGCAGATACGATAGATGTAGTATTACGTACAGTTTTGGTCTCCAAATCTGAGGAAGGACATTATTGCCATAGAGGGAGTGCAGAGACGGTTCACCAGACTGATTCCTGGGATGTCAGGACTGTCTTATGAAGAAAGACTGGATAGACTTGGTTTATACTCTCTAGATTTAGGAGATTGAGAGGGGATCTTATAGAAACTTACAAAATTCTTAAGGGGTTGGACAGGCTAGATGCAGGAAGATTGTTCCCGATGTTAGGGAAGTCCAGGACAAGGGGTCACAGCTTAAGGATAAAGGGGAAATCCTTTAAAACCGAGATGAGAAGAACTTTTTTCACACAGAGAGTGGTGAATCTCTGGAACTCTCTGCCACAGAGGGTAGTTGAGGCCACAGTTCATTGGCTATATTTAAGAGGGAGTTAGATGTGGCCCTTGTGGCCAAGGGGATCAGAGGGTATGGAGAGAAGGCAGGTACGGGATACTGAGTTGGATGATCAGCCATGATCATATTGAATGGCGGTGCAGGCTCGAAGGGCCGAATGGCCTACTCCTGCACCTAATTTCTATGTTTCTATGTTTTTTGAATAGGCTCATGGTGATGCAGAGACAGAGGCGATTAGTTTAAATTAGCATCATGTTCAGCACAGACGTTAGGGGCCACATGCCCTGCTGCTTTGAACTTTTCTCTGTTCTGTAATTTAGAGTTGATATGCACGCTGTAAAAATAGCACTGCTTGCAAAAACTGTGTAATCCAACCTCAGTCAAACTCTTTAAGAAGGAACTGTGCAGATGCTGGAAAATCGAAGGTAGACAAAAATGCTGGAGAAACTCAGCGGGTGCAGCAGCATCTATGGAGCGAAGGAAATAGGCAACGTTTCGGGCCGAAACCCTGAAGGAAATAGGTAACGTTTCGGGCCGAAACCCTGAAGGAAATAGGCAACGTTTCGGGCCGAAACCCTGAAGGAAATAGGTAACGTTTCGGGCCGAAACCCGGAAGGGTTTCGTCCCGAAACGTTGCCTATTTCCTTCGCTCCATAGATGCTGCTGCACCCGCTGAGTTCCTCCAGCATTTTTGTCTACCTCAGTCAAACTCAGCATGTTGTGTAGAAGGTGAACAGCCGTGACATAAACATACTACAATCATAGTTTTGAAGAAATAAAAAACTACAACTGTTCAGGATCTAAAATGAAATTGGGGAGAAATTTCCTCTGTCTCTCCTTCCCCAAAGTTCAAAGTTCTTGGTCCCCACAAGCATTTTGACTATTTCCAGCATTTTTTATTTTTTAATCTAAAAAATAATTTCCTCTTGTAGAAATGATGACAAGGTTCGCCATGAATGTTGGATCCTTTCTGTAACGAGAGTGAAGTCAGTGTTTATAAGGCACTGGAACTAACTATAGTAGATAATTGAAACTAACCATTAGTGGCACAGCGGTAGAGTTGCTGCCTTACAGGGCTTACAGTGCCAGAGATGCAGGTTCGATCCCGACTACGGGTGCAGTCTGTACGGAGTTTGTACGTTCTCCCTGTGACCGCGTGGGTTTTTTTTCCGGGATCTTCGGTTTCCTCCCACATTCCAAAGATGTACGTACAGCTTTGTAGGTTAATTGGCTTGGTATCCTTAGTGAGTGTAGGGTAGTGTTAGTGTGCGGGGATCGCTGGTGAGCACGGACTCGGTGGGCTGAAGGGCCTGTGTCTGCGCTGTATCTCTAAACTAAACTAATCCGTACAACATTGCACTGAAGGGCAAGTGTATCCTGTTGCTTCCTCAGTAGATACAAGTGTCAGTGGAAATTTCCGATTCTGCATCGGCCCTGAATGGAAACAGTTGCTGGTCCTTCCCAGAGGTAGGAGTCCACCACATCGTTTGAGTCAGAATCCACATGCCATGCCATGCAAATAAATCTCACTTTGCAAGAGGAATTTATGAACCAGACGTGTTGATATGATAGGAGACAAAGTGCTAGAGTAACTCAGCGGGTCAGGCAGCATCTTAGTTTAGTTTATAGATACAGGGCAGAAACAGGCCCTTCGGCCCAGCGAGTCTGCACCGACCAGTGGTCTCTGCACCAGGGACAATTTTACAATTATACCAAGCCAGTTAAAAGCCTACAAACCTGTACGTCTTTGGAATGTGGGAGGAAACCGGAGAAAACCCGTGCAGGTCACGGGGAGAACGTGCAAACTCCGTACAGACAGCACCCGTAGTCAGGATCGAACTATCGAACTGAGGCAGCAACACTACCGCTGCGCCACCAGGAAACTCATATTTTCATGGGAGTTCCATGCGTGGGAAACCCAAATTTAACAGGTTTGGATGTGGAATTCCTAATATAATTCAAAGGAGAGATCATGTGACAGAGAGTTGCAAACTCATGTAACAGTCCCCCATCAGAAACACAATGAAGACCCATCTAAAACACATCTGTGGCAGCGATTTTGTTCTCATTGATATTACCTGTCACCTGTCTCCGAATGTCTGGCTTGTGTCTATTTTATATTTGTGGTTGTTCTCACCAGATCCAACCAAGTCCTCCAGCTCCGAGCAGAGAGACAGGGGAATTGTGTTTAAATCGTTCCTGCTGTAAGTAATCAATTGTCTATTAAAAGCAGGAACATTGCACACAATTCTGAGGGGAAGGAAAGAATTAGAGTCAATTTGCTCAACAGTGCGATGGCTCTGTAGCCTTGTGCCTTGTACACCCAGGTTTGAGATCCACACAATATAGCCCAGTTAGAAAGTAACCCACAGTAACAACCGAAACGTCACCCATTCCTTCTCTCCATCGATGCTGACTGTCCCGCTGGGTTACTCCAGCATTTTGTGTCAACCAACAGTTTAACTTGTACTTCCATGACTTACTGACCATGTCACCAGGGCAAGAGATCTTGGGTTGTATCCAGAGTCAAGTCAAGTCAAGTCAAGTTTATTTGTCACATACACATACGAGATGTGCAGTGAAATGAAAGTGGCAATGCTCGCGGACTTTTGTGCAAAAGACAAACAACAAAACAACCAAACAAATTATAAACACAATCATAACACACATATTCTTTTACATAATAAATAATAGAAGGAAAAACGTTCTGTAGAGTTAGTCCCTGGTGAGAAAGGCGTTTACAGTCCGAATTGCCTCTGGGAAGAAACTCCTTCTCAACCTCTCCGTTCTCACTGCATGGCAACGGAGGCGTTTGCCTGACCGTAGCGGCTGGAACAGTCCGTTGCAGGGGTGGAAGGGGTCTCTCATGATTTTGTTTGCTCTGGAGTTGCACCTCCTGTTGTATAGTTCCTGCAGGGGGGTGAGTGAAGTTCCCATAGTGCGTTCGGCTGAACGCACTACTCTCTGCAGAGCCTTCTTGTCCTTGGCAGAGCAATTCCCGAACCAGATGGTTAGTCTGGATAGACAAGGGATTTTTCCTCTAGACCAGTGGTTCCCAACGTGGGGCGTACGCCCCACAGGGGGGCAATTTGATTTTTAAGGGGGGCAATTGAGCACAACTGAGGAGGTCTGGGTCCAAATTTCCGATTTTTATTTTTTTGGATTTTCCACCAGGTAAACATATGTAGTTTATGTTTCAGATGTTATTTTGAGTAAATAAATTTTTTGGGGTAAAAAAGGTCTTTATTGTGTAGTTATTACATAATCACCGCGCCATCGCTCTTCATGCACGTCGCACGAACCGCGCGAGGTCACGGGAGAACCTTATTTATTGAATTGGATTTAGAAATGCGATTCAAAGCGCTTTTGCTAAGTTACCCGTATAATATCTATTTCCTCCGTTTTCTCTCAAGGGAAGCAAGGGGGGGGGGGGGGGGGGGGGGCATCAGGATTTTAGAGGTGATTAGGTGGGGCATGGCCAAAAAAAGTTGGGAACCACTGCTGTAGAATGAGAGAGATTGAGGGGAGACTTTATTGAAGGAAGGTTTGTACAGTTGTGAGGGGCAACGATAAGGGGAATGGTGGGTCTTTCCACCAGGAAAGAGGAGTCTAAACCAAATGGTTAACTTGAGGGGTAACTTGTTCACTCAGGTGGGCATGAGGATTGATGCTGTGTGATGAAGAGCTTTCATCACGCTTTCATATGTTAGCTTTCATTGCAAAAGGATTTGAGTCTAGGAGCAGGGAGGTTCTACTGCAGTTGTACAGGGTCTTGGTGAGACCACACCTGGAGTATTGCGTACAGTTTTGGTCTCCAAATCTGAGGAAGGACGTTATTGCCATAGAGGGAGTACAGAGACGGTTCACCAGACTGATTCCTGGGATGTCAGGACTGTCTTATGAAGAAAGACTGGATAGACTTGGTTTATACACTCTAGAATTTAGGAGATTGAGAGGGGATCTTATAGAAACTTACAAAATTCTTAAGGGGTTGGACAGGCTAGATGCAGGAAGATTGTTCCCGATGTTAGGGAAGTCCAGGACAAGGGGTCACAGCTTAAGGATAAGGGGGAAATCCTTTAAAACTCAGATGAGAAGAACTTTTTTCACACAGAGAGTGGTGAATCTCTGGAACTCTCTGCCACAGAGGGTAGTTGAGGCCAGTTCATTGGCTATATTTAAGAGGGAGTTAGATGTGGCCCTTGTGGCTAAGGGGATCATGGGGTATGGAGAGAAGGCAGGTACGGGATACTGAGTTGGATGATCAGCCATGATCATATTGAATGGCGGTGCAGGCTCGAAGGGCCGAATGGCCTACTCCTGCACCTATGTTTCTATGTTTCTAAGAGATATGGCTAGATTGTACTGACCCAGAGTATGATTTGATTAAATTGGGTTACACGCTACAAACAAAAGTATCATGTTATAGGTGACAATAACAAACCAATACCTTCCTTAAATCCCTGTCCCACGGTACGAGTTCATCCCAAGAGCTCTCCCGAGTTTAAAAAAAAATCAAACTTGTGTTAAGCACGGAGAATGAACGTAGCGGGTACGTCGGAGCTCGAGGACGTCTCTTAGCGGCTCATTACGCTAACGGCAGGTACTCGGGAAGACTCGCTAACGGCAGGTAAGCACGGGAAGACTCGTGAAGATTTTTCAACACGTTGAAAATTGTCCACGAGAGCCCCGAGTACCGACGAGTGGCCATTACCGTAAATCTCCGAGTTCGAATCAGGACAAATTCGGGAGAGCTCTTGGAATGGACTCTTACAGTGGGACATGACAAAGGTTAATACAATCCAAAAATACCATGATAGGTGACACAGAGGCTTTGGAGCTCAGAGATTGTGGACATGCTTTAGTAGTGAATCTTTCCTCAGTCTTAAATACATACTCCAAAACAAGTCGTCTTCATATCGTCTGTAAATGAGTAAAGAGCATTTCTGTGGTTTGTTCCACATTCTTCAAAGCAGGAAGTAACCAACTGCGTGCGATATTTGTATATATACAATGGCATTATCGTATTACTTTTTTGAAACAATTTTTGGTATTATTGATGTTAGAATCAGGCCTAAGAGCTCACGGCCACGTAAACAACCTCTTAACTTTGAAGAATGTCCACCTTTGGGAAACGATCAAACGAATCCTCGCATAAACCCAACATTGTTTTTTCCACAGACTTATATCAGGGAATTATTCATTTAGATTAAGGTCTCAGCAAATTGCTTCAGTCATTGTAAAGCAATACTATCCTCAGTCTGAAGGGCATGAAGATCACCAGGACTTGAGATGATGGAGCAAGATGTTTTGGTCACCCTGTTCTAGGAAGGATGCCATTAGCCTGGAAAGGGTGCAGATAAATCAATGAGGATGTTGCTGGGACTCAAGGCCTGAGCTAACGGGAGAAGTTGGGCAGGCTTGGACTTTATTCCTTGGATAGCAAGTGGTTGAGGGGTGATCTTACCCAGGTCTTTAAAACAATGAAGGGGATAGATAGGGTGAATGCCTTTGGGTCTTTTACCCAAATAGAGTAATCAAGAACTAGAGAATGTGGATTTAAGGAGAGAGGGGACAGATTTAATAACCTGAGGGGCAACCTTTTCAACGAGGGTAGTGAGTGTATGGAATGAGCTTCCAAAGGAGGTATTTAAGAAGGAACTGCAGATGCTGGAAAATCAAAGGTGCTGGAGAAACTCAGCTGGTGCAGCAGCATCTATAAGCAGAATTACCGCAGGCATGATTCCCTTTGCAATGATGGCACTTGACATCAATTATCGCCCTTTGAGTCAATAATAGACTCACAGGCATCCACCATTGAGTGCGGAGGATCTTAGCAACATCGGGCAACATCATTCGGGCAAAGCATCCGCAATGTTATTTTACTTGGTTGGGAAATGTTCAAATTAAATATTTTGTCCAAATCCTTCAATACTGGTTTTTCCCTGACGGCATCTAAACCTGCATTTCTTCACACTGCCTGTGACCATGTGTCAACACATCATCCCACCAGGGAGGCACAGTCCTGCAGCGGGTAGAGCTGCTGCCTCACAGCACTGGAGACCCAGGCTCGATCCTGACCTCGGGTGCTGTCTGTGAGTGTGGAGTTTGCATGTTCTCCCTGTGACTGCGTGGGTCTCATGATCAGCCATGATCATATTGAATGGCGGTGCAGGCTCGAAGGGCCGAATGGCCTACTCCTGCACCTATTTTCTATGTTTCCAAAAGATGTAGTTGAATGGTACTATAACAGCATTTGAACAAAGGTTTAGAAGGTTATGTGCCAAATACGAGCAAATACGCCTAGCTTAGATGGGGTAATTTTATCTGCTTGGATGAGTTAGGCTGTGGGCCGGTTTCTGTACTGTGTGACTCTGTTCTTTGACTTGGTCAGAAGGCTATTTGTTGTTGCGAAGGCCCCACTAATCCTGGCACTGTTAACCCAACCACTTTGTGAGCAGTTAAGATTGGCCCCGTTAAAGGGCCCTGGTAAAATTGATAGATTTGGGCCCGTATATGCCATCCTGCAATATTGAAATTGGCTAAAGGCTTGACAAGGCTGGACTATATTGGATTGGAGCTGAGCTGTTGGTGGGATGAATACCTTGCATGCGGAGGAACCATTCAACAATTACAGGTAATAGTTCGAGTGTCAATGCACCAGAGAGCAAGAGCAAGAGCATTCTGCTCCACTGTGCAACCTCCTCAAGGTATGTCTACCTCATAAGTTCATTTATTGTCACATACACCAATTGGTGGAGTGAAATTCACTGGCCAGGTCAGTCATACAATGTAAAAGAGCAACACTCAGAAAACAAATGTTGATATAAACATCCATCACAGTGACTTCTACACATTCCTCACTGTGATGGAAGGTGAAATGAAGTTGCAAGTCCTTCCCTTGTTGTTCCCTTGTTGCTCTTCCTTGGTCAGGGGCCTCGAGCCCCCCGTTGACGGAACGGTCTTGAGTACTTTGAAGAAGTTCTCCTCCTCTCCCTGACGAGGGTTCTGTAACACCCTCTCCTGCTGCTCTCCCTCTGTGATTCCTTCTTCTCTCCGGCTCCACAACCACCTTTTAACGGTGTAGTTTGTTTGTTTGTCTTTTTGCACAAAGTCCGCCAGCATCGCCACTTTTCATTTCACTGCACATCTCGTATGTGTATGTGACTAATAAACTTGACTTGACTTGACTTGACCACTCGCTGATCCCCGTTGCTTTTTGCATTTCATCCGAAGAACCATCTATATCTCTTCGAGAGACACAAAATGCTGGAGTAACTCAGCGGGACAGGTAGCATCTCTGGAGAGAAGGAGTGGGTGACATTTCCCCTCTTGTTCCCCAGACTCTCAGTCCGAAGAAGGGTCTCGACCCGAGACGTCACCCATTCCTTCCCTCCAGAGATGCTGCCTGTCCCGCTGAGTTACTCCAGCATTTTGTGACTGTCTTTTTCAAATGTAAATTGGGAGCCCGTCCCACCGTTGAACTGCACTGAGGAACATCTGTGTAGTTTGGCCTGCTGGACCAAACACTGAATTAAATTTTATATTGTGTCTTTATCCTGTCTGGTGCCAGGGAGAAAGTTGATTAAGTACCGTTATTCCATCGTAGTGCAGATTCTTCTCAGAGGTGATTTGCGAAGACGTTGCCAGGCTTGGCGAAGTTTGGTTAAGTGGAGACGTTTTATTTGGCAGGCGAGGCTGAGGGGAAGAATTTAATCGAATGCATGAAAACTGGGAGACCCAGCAAAGTTGAACAATTATTTCCATCAAGTGGGTCCATCACTAGGGGGTGCTTTAACTGAATTGATAAGAGGGGGTGGGGTGAGGGGAACCTGGAAATCGCTGCTTGGAAGTTGCAGTCAGGCCTGAATCCATCAATATTCTTGGAAATTTCCTGAATAGGTAGTGAGATAGCCAAACTTTCAGGGCACATGGAGCAAGACCCTGGCAGTTGAATTAGCCAGGTTGCCAGCTGTGTATGTACATGTCCAACTATCTCATGGTTTTCTGCAGTTCCTTCCTACACATTTTGTCTAACCATACTATCCCTTTAAAATAAATTAGCGTTTTTTTTTTCTTGGATTTCAATGGCCGTCGATCCATTTATAGAAAGACAAATAGTGTTGCGCCGGCATTCAGTAAACAGATGGTCATATCAATAAGGATGAGAGGGAATCTCATTGAAACTTATAAGATTGTTAAGGGCTTGGACACAGTAGAGGCAGGAAACATGTTCCCGATGTTGGGGGAGTCCAGAACCAGGGGCCACTGTTTAAGAATAAGGGGTAAGCCATTTAGAACAGAGACGAGGAAACACTTTTTCACCCAGTGAGTTGCGAGTCTGTGGAATTCTCTGCCTCAGAGGGCGGTGGAGGCCGGTTCTCTGGATGCTTTCAAGAGAGAGCTAGGTAGGGCTCTTAAAAATTGCGGAGTCAGGGGATGTGGGGTGAAGGCAGGAACGAGGTACTGATTGGGGATGATCAGCCGTGATCACATTGAATGGCGGTGCTGGCTCGAAGGGAAAATGGCCTATTGTCTATTGATGCCTAGAATGTTGAAGCTGCCAGCCATCACTGCAGCAACTGGTGATGAGGGCAGGGTTGTGTTGACTTCACGGCTTCATTGATCCTGAAGCTTTTTGTTCCATGTGTGTGTATATAAATATATAGCATGTAAATAAACTCCAGCACTTTGTGTCTTATCTTCGGTTTAAACCAGCATCTGCAGCCCAAGCCTACACATTGTGTGTTGTGTGTGTGTGTGTGTGTGTGTGTGTGTGTGTGTGTGTGTGTGTGTGTGTGTGTGTGTGTGTGTGTGTGTGTGTGTGTGTGTGTGTGTGTGTGTGTGTGTGTGTGTGTGTGTGTGTGTGTGTGTGTGTGCGCGCAATAACATTCCCAGACTGCCAACCAAGGATTCCATTCGCTTATTTTTGTGCTTGGCAACCATCACGTGGCGTGACCCACGTTTCACGCATCGGGAGCTCCGAGCTTCAGCGCACGTGACCCTGGCTGTGGGGGGAGGTGCCGCTAGTCAGTTGGAGGAGGTCCACCTCTTCGTGAGATGCCTGGCCCTCTCCAACCCCATCAGCGTTCCAGTGACCATTGGAGCCAGAACGAGATTGAAATCATGCAACTGATACTGTGTTCACCCACATGAGAAACCCCTGCATTTGCCAAACATAATAAGCAAAGTAGTTCCTTGAGGCACGTTAAACAAAGGCCCCAGAAACAAAAGTTAATCGCTCGCAAAGAGAGCAAGTTTGATCATTCGATAGTTTGAAAGCGATCACCGTCCCTGGGCAGAGAAAACAGCTGGAGAAACTCAGCGGGTGAAGAAGGGTCTCGACCCGAAACATCACCTATTCCTTCGCTCCATATATGCTGCCTCACCCGCTGAGTTTCTCCAGCGTTTTTGTCTACCTTCGATTTTTCCAGCATCTGCATTTCTTTCTTAAACATTCCCTGGGTATGTTGTTGGTCCTTATCATTGCATTGATGATTCAGGTAGAATGCAATATCTTAGTCATAGAGTCATGGTGATTGTACAGCCCATCTTGTCCAAGCTGACCAAATAGCCAGACTGGACTGGTCCCATTGGTTTGGATTTGCCCCATAGCACTCTAAACCCTTCCTATCCACATACCTGTCCAAATGTCTTTTAAAAGTAATAATTATATCAAAATTACATTTATCCTAGTAACTTAAATTCAGCAAAGTGTCCTCAAGGTTCTTGAAGAAGCAAAAATTGATGCAAAGTTAAAGGACATGTGAAAGAAAGGGAGAGACAAGAACTTTGCCTTCCATCACAGTGAGGAGGAGAGCCACTGTGATGGATGTTTATGTGAATAGTGTTGGTGTGTGTTTTGGTTCTTTTATTGTATGGCTGCAGAAACTACATTTCGTTTGAACCTCATGTGAGGTTCAAATGACAAATAAAGGTATTGTATTGTATTGAATGGCCAAAAATATGATTGTTTTAGAAAGAAGTCGAGGATCTAGTTTACATGGGGCATGTTGATCTGCATGAACAAGGGCCTGTTACCATGTTGTAATACTATGACACATTGTAGAAAGGGTGCAACTGCTCCGGAGAGGATCCAGGGGCAATTTACGAAGATGTTGGCAGGGCTGGAATTTTTTTTTCACTTTGAAGAAAGATTTGATAACTGGGATTGTATTCTCTGCAGCAACGGAGGTGAAGAAAATACTTAGTTGAGGTGAATAATATTATGAGAATAGGACCTGTTTCGCTTAACAAAGAGTGTTGGTGTGTGTGTGTGTGTGTGTGTGTGTGTGTGTGTGTGTGTGTGTGTGTGTAGTGTGTGTGTGTGTGTGGTGTGTGTTGTGTTGCTCCCACAGGCCTATATATGTATAGGTGGACTAGCCCAGTAGGCCCGACGGGCGGCAAAGCCTGCCTGGGGCAAATGAAAGCCTCGTGCGGCAAAGCGCCTGGGCTGGTGGATGCCTCGACTGCGGGGTGGCGGAGCCTCACGAGTCAATCGGCGGTCGATGAGAGCGTGGTGGAACCACCGTGATGGGGGGGTGGGGGGTGTTGGAAGAACTATGGGTAATGGGGAGGGAGGAGGGTGAGGCGGGGAGAACAATGAATAACGGAGACCCGGTGTGGGGGAGGAGGGGAGCAACTAAGGAGGAGCTTGTAACTTTGTTAGTGCCCTTTATGTGGCGCATATTTGTATACCCTGGGAACGTAAGCAAAGAAGGTCACTGTGCAGTGTGACGTGTGCCAATACAGTATTCCATTCCATCATTCAGTAGCTAATGACTCTGACATCGGGGGGAGAGGGAAGTGCAGGGGAGAGATACGTTTTTTTTTGCCTTCCATCACAGCGAGGTGGAGATGCGCTGTGATGGATGTCTGTGTAAATTGTGTTGTGTCTTGGGTCTTTTTTTTCTTGTGTGTATGACTGCAGAAACAACATTTCACTTGAGCCTCTATGAGGTTCAAGTGACAAATAAATTGTATTGTATTGTATTGTAATGTACTAGAAAAGGTGCCATTCTTAGGAAATGAGGCTGTTGTTCATCAAAGTCGGCGTATCGTAACCGGGTTTTATACGTTTCCAGCAAGGTTTGCATGACATTGCTGAAAATAAATCTCTCTGTGCATTGTGCAGTACACAATGTGCCCTTCCATTTAGTGTGGAATGTGTTTAATCCAGGCTACAGCTGTTTGTTGCGTGTTTAATTAGTCCAAGTGATTAAAGTATCTTCAGCTTTCACCCTTTGGATTAATAGGAGCTGCATCTGCCGACGATGTTCCCAGCCAGCTTGGAGACCATGGAGAAGTTGTTCCTGGTGCTGGAACCGATTGTGGGAAGGCAGTTCAAGTGTAGCTATCCTACGCTGAACCTTCTGGGAAAGTTACCTTGCTTTTGTTGGCAGCTGTTGCTGCAGTTTCTGCTTCCTCTGCTCTTCACATGGGCTTCCTTCTTGCAGTCGAGTTATTTTGTGTACTTGTACACGTGACTCTTCCCGGACTGACCAGCCCCACTTTCGCTCCGTGACTGTCGATAGTTCCGACAACCATCAGGTTCTTCGCCGAAGATAGACACAAAAAGCTGGAGTAACTCAGCGGGTCAGGCAGCAACTCTGGAGAACATGGAGAGGGGACATATTTTGGGTCGGGACATTTCTTGCCTGGGTTGGGTCACCTGGGTGTGGGAGTCTGATGTTGAAAGATCCAAAACACCCAATGACTCCAGGTTACATTACAGATGTAACGTGTAATGCATTTCGTTGTCTCTGTACTGTACACTGACAATGACAATTAAAATTGAATCTGAATCTGAATCTGAGATGATGTGTTCAGGAGCATCTATAGATGTATCTTTATCAATGGGTCGGGACCCTTCTTCAGACTGATTGTAGCGGGGGGGGGGGGGGGGAAGCTGGAAAAGAGAGGAGGGGGCGGGACAAAGTCTGGCGAGTGATAGGTGGGTACAGGTGAGAAGATTGGCAGATGGGTGACAAAGGCTGGAGGTGAATAGGAGACAAAAGGGTCAGATTAGAAAAGGAGAGGGGGGGGAGGGAGTGAGAGATATAGGTGGAAGAGTACAGGGGGGAGAGGGGAAATTGAAAGGAAAGATGGGACTTGGGTGATGAACATACAGAGGAGGGGGAGGGATAGTGACTGGGATGGTGGGAGAAGGGGGGGGAGAGGGGTTATAACTTGAAAATGCAGTGTAAAATTTGATGCCATAAGAGATAGGAGCAGAAATAGGCCATTCGGCCCATCATATCTACTCCCCCACTCCCCATAACCCCTGACACCCGTACTAATCAAGAATCGATCTATCTCTGCTTTAAAAACATCCACGGATTCCCCAGATTCACCACCCTCTGACTAAAGAAATTCCTCCTCATGTTCCCAGCTGGAAATGAACATTGATCTTGCAGGGAGATTCCTCTCTCCCCCTGATCCAGATGTTGTTTCTCGAGGATTCGAGTTGTTGGAGGCCACAGCATCTGTAAACCCACTGCAGGAAATAGGTGGTGGTCTGGATGTAAAAAAAACACATTGTTCTTTGACTTGCTTTACGTAATAACGGGGAACTAGAAACCCGAGCTGTGCCTAGCTGTGAGTGTAATCTAAAGGGGCTGTCCCACTTGGGCGACCTAATTGGCAAGTTTAGAAGAGTTTGAAAAAATGACATGTTGAAGACCTCCTTCGACTATGTTGAAGACCAGCTACAACTAGCTACAACTAACTTCGGGAAAATTGGACACCGAATAGTGGAGAGTGAAAACGACCTCCTTCGACCTCCCTTAGACTTTGATGAAGACTATCTACAACTACCTTGGACTAGCTACGACTAAGATGCTGACCTACTACGACTAAACCTACGAGTATTGATCCCTGGGATGGCGGGACTGTCATATGAGGAAAATTGAAAAGACTAGGCTTGTATTCACTGGAGTTTAGAAGGATGAGGGGGATGTCTTATAGAAACATATACAATTATAAAAGGACTGGACAAGCTAGATGCAGGAAAAATGTTCCTAATGTTGGGCGAGTCCAGAACCAGGGGCCACAGTCTTAGAATAAAGGGGAGGTCATTTAAGACTGAGGTGAGAAAAAACTTTTCCACCCAGAGAGTTGTGAGTTTGTGGAATTCCCTGCCACAGAGAGCAGTGGAGGCTAAATCACTGGATGGATTTAAGAGAGGGGCTAGTGGAGTCAAGGGATATGGGGAGAAGGCAGGCACGGGTTATTGATTGGGGATGATCAGCCACGATCACATTGAATGGCGGTGCTGGCTCGAAGGGCCGAATGGTCTCCTCCTGCACCTATTTTCTATGTTTCTATCTTTAATCGGACTTTACTGGGCTTTGTCTTACTTTGAATTACATACTGTTCATTCTGTATCTGTACACTGTGAATGGTTTGACTGGGTAGCACGCGACAAAAAGCAGATCACGGTACCTCAGTACACGGCAACAATAAACAAAACTGACAATTGATTTTTAATGAGTGTGAAGGTGTTCTGTCCCAGTTTAGTTTAGAGATACAGAGCGGAAACGAGGCCCATCGGCCCACCGTGTCCGTGCCAACCAGCGATCCCCGGCAGACTACCATCACCCTACACACACTATTTACAATTTACCCCAAGCCAATTAACCTACAGACCTGTACGTCTTTGGAGTGCAGGAGGAAACCGAAGATCTCGGAGGAAACCCAGGTGGTCACGGGGAGAGAACGTGCAAACTCCGTACAGACAGCGCCCGTAGACGGGATAGAACTCGGGTGTCGGGCGCTGTAAGGCAGCAGCTCTACCGCTGCGGTCCTCTGTGTGTCTGGGCTCAGGGTGAGAGATGGTCTTGTTCCAAGATGTGTTGGGATGTTTATAGGTCGTTTTGTGACGATGTTACAGTAGTGACTGGTCGAGAGGGGCGCCCTTGTGCCAAGCCAGACCAGGCCGTACACAGGGCGGGCGTTATTAAATGCTGCAGTGGGGGAAATATGATATTCACAGTGGGTTTCTGATTTCAAATAATGGCATTTCGGAGCTATAAATACACAATGAAACTCTCTCATAATCTCACAGGCCTCTGTCTTGTCACCCACTAGTATCTTCACCAGTGAAGAGGAGTGAAAGGTTACTTTAAACTGAGAGAACTGTGGAGCATGAGGTGTGATCGTATATAGATCGTGGACAAAATCATGAGTGTTTGGTTTAGAGATACAGCGCGGAAACAGGCCCTTCGGGTTATGGGGAGAAGGAAATGGGGTTGAAAAGGAAAGATAGATCAGCCATGATTGAATGGCAGATTAATGGGCCGAATGGCCTAATTCTGCTCCTATAACATATAAGTTTATGAAATATCAGATGTATAAAAAGTGGAAGATAAAGTAGCCTTTCCTGAGCAAACACCAAGTTACACGTTGCTTTGCGAATTTACTCATTTTGTAATATGCAACTTGAAAACATCCAATCAATTCCTCACGGTTCCTCAATGTTGACTATTCATCTCGTCTTTGTCCACCCATCTGCCAATCCAGCCTCCATCACCTGTATCCACCTATCACTTGTCAGCCTTTCAACTTTCTCCCCCCTTCTACAATCGATCTGATGAAGGGTCCCGACCCAATACGTCACCTACCCATGACCTCCAAAGATGCTGCCTGACCCGCTGAGTTACTCCAGCACTCTGTGCTTCATTGAATCTGGTGCTCTCTCTCAATGTTCCCCTTTCACAGAGTTATTCAACTGAAGAGATTTTTCCCAATGTAAAAAAAAAAATCAGTTTCCTCGCAAGACTTAATAGTTGCATTTCTGTTTTCCATGGGAGATAATTCCAGTCGGAAAGCAGAGATCATGTAATGTAGGTTTCCGCATGGAATGTTGGCCTGTTATTCTGGGATTCCAAACAATGCCGGGGAGTGATAAAACAGTCCAGGAAACTCCCAAGTGGCTGGGATGTTTTCCATATACCGCAGCTGAATGTGCACACATTCACTTCATATCTCATGGTGGATATGTCCTGGGCCCCAGTGAAATACTTTGTCATGGAAGGATGTTCATATTTTGAAGTCATCTCAACTTTCATGTTATTCATGCATTCTTCCACATCTTCAGTGCTTAATCATTGACTTTAGATGGATTTGGTGGCACAGTGGTAGAGTTGCTGCCTCATAGCGCCAGAGACCCGGGTTTGATCCTCACCATGGCTGCTGTCTGTACGGAGTGCGCACGTTCTCCCCGTGGCCTGTGTGAGTTTTCTCCTGGAGCTCTGGTTCCCACCCACACTCCAAAGACAAACAGGTGTACAGGTTAATTGGCTTCAGTAAATAAAAATTGTAGATTGTCCCTCATGTGTGGGACAATGTTAGTGATCGCTGGTCGGCACAGACTCGTCGGGCCGAAGGTCCTGCTTCCTTGCTGTATCTCCAAACTAATAATAAACAATATTACAGGTCCCTCCCCCAACTGATCCGCAATTCCGTGTCCCTCACCATCTTCCAGTCCCGCCTCAAGACCCATCTCTTCACCTCTGCCTATCCTTAGCCCCACGTCCCCCTCCCTTTTCATCTGTATATTAATTGCCTCATATTGTGTTTTGAATTGAATTCTGTCTTTACTTTGTGTACTAGTCATGTCTCTACTATCTATTTCATTCTGCTTACATGTTTTTCCTCTACCTGCTAATTTTTTGTAAGGTGTCCTTGAGACTCTTGAAAGGCGCCCATAAATAAAATGTATTATTATTAGGTGTCCCACACATAGTTTAATCTCTAGAACAATAGGTAGAGCAAAGGGGAAGAAACAGATTGTATCCTGGCCAATATGACACAAAACTCATCTGAATCTGAACAAACGACATATCTCCAAGTGACTTCCTTCCTTGTGGATGGCTGTGCATTCCTTTAAATAAAAAAACATGACTGACAACAATGGGAGATAAAAGCTCTCTCTTATCGCTTAATGCATTTCGTTGTCTCTGTACTGTACACTGACAATGACAATTAAAATTGAATCTGAATCTAATTCCTGTTCATTCTCAACCAAGTGTTCTAAACACTCCCGAACCTCGTAAATATTATTCTTCATTCTTTTCATGGGAGGTTTCATATTAGGTACGGCCATGCCTGAATGTTCCTCCCTCTCTCTGTCGCTGTGAGAACGTGTTGGGAGGTGTGTGGCCCCAGATTCTCTGGCTTCCTGGCGCTGGACCTGTCCTGTCTGATGGGAGGGGGAGCGGGCAGAATCTTTGGCCATCGCTTACGCTGAGGGAGGAAGTTTCACTGGTGGGGTCAGCACAGGTAACATTGCCTGCAGTCTCAGAGAGAGATAGAGAGAGACAGATGTGCGGCCAGCTGTTCAGTGCAGCCGGGTGGGGCTCGGGAAGGTAAGACAGGTATATATTAAAGCACAAAGTGCTGGAAGAACTCGGTGGCTCAGGCAGCATCTGTGGAAGGAATGGACAGTCTGAAGAAGGGTCCCGACCCAAGATGTTACCTGTCCATTTTCTCCAGGAATGCTGCTTGAGCCACTGGGTTACTCCAGCATTTTGTGTCTCTATCAGTGCAGGAGCGCGGACAGATAATGTTTCACGTCGGGACCCTTCTTCAGACGACTGAAGATGCGGAACCACCTGAAATGACACCTGACACCTAGTCGGCACGGTGGCACAAATGCCTCACAGCGCAGAGTTTGCCAGACTAGTTCAGATCATGCTCATATGTGATAGGGGCGGAATTAGGCCATTCGGCCCATCAAGTCTATTCCATCATACAATCATGGCTGATCTATCTCTCAACCCCATTCTCCTGCCTTCTCCCCATAACCCCTGACACCCGCACTAATCAAGAATGTATCTTTCTCTGTCTTAAAAATATCCATTGACTTGGCCTCCACAGACTTCTGTGGCAAAGAATTCCACAGATTCACCACCCTCCTCATCCCCTTCCTAAAGGAACGTCCTTTTATTCTGAGGCTTGGACGTCTGGTCCTAGACTCTCCCACTAGTGGAAACATCCTCTCCACATTCACTCAATCCAAGCCTTTCACTATTCAGGAACCTGTTAATCTCCGCCTTAACTCGGGTGAAAATCAGGATAAGGCGGGAATAGAACCGTTGATCGCGAATGGCCTGAGAAACACACGGACACACCGGGCAGAGGTGTTGACCGGGCAGCAAATGGTCTGTCTCCAGGGAGGGTGACTATGCCCAGCCTAGCAGCCCACCACTTCATTCCAGGGAGGAACTTGGAGAAAACAATAAGCTTCTGTGTTCCTTAAAGTCGCGGCATCATGCAGATCCAAAGTGGGAGAAAGATACAGAAAAATATACGAGGCAAACGTTGACGTCCATGAATGTCTGGGGAGCTTCAAAGTTTATCTACCATCGTTTTAAAGCTTGCTTGTCATGGCTTGGGGGGAGTGGGAGAGAACTACAACAGGGTACTTTGATCAGACTTTATATGTAGTTTGTGTGAGAGTGAGTGAGTCAGGGAGAGATTCAAAGAGCTGATCCTGTGGCATTCATTTGAAAATTAAATCATGTACCCACGGGCACTTGGTCTTCTTGGTTTGACGGCCAGCTTTATGTACATTTATTTATTTCATTATTCCTTTATCTTTATTTCTCTATCTTATTTATTCATCTAAATAAATAAATAAACTAAGTTGGAAAAAAAAGTCTAATAATATAAAATAAATTAAATGGAAGGGTAAATCAAAGGCGGTCACGATGGCGATAAGGTAGAGTTGCTGCCTTACAGCACTTGCTGGTTTTGACCCCGACTACAGGTGCTGTCTGTACGGAGTTTGCACGTTCTCTGCGTGAGTTTTCTCCAAGATCTTCGGTTTGATCCCACACTCCAAAGACGTGCAGGTTTGTGAGTTAATCAGCTTGGTATCATGGTAAATTGCCTCTAGTGTGTGTCAGGGTAGTGTTATGCCCCTGTCCCACTTAGGAAACCTGAACGGAAACCTCTGGAGACTTTGCGCCCCACCCAAGGTTTCCGTGGGGTTCCCGGAGGTTTTTGTCAGTCTTCCTCCCTGCTTCCACTACCTGCAACCTCCGGCAACCACCTGCAACCTCTGGGAACCGCACGGAAACCTTGGGTGGGGCGCAAAGTCCCCAGAGGTTTCCGTTCAGGTTTCCTAAGTGGGACAGGTTGAAAATTTTGCGGCAGTCGTCTGTAGTCGCCCAAAAAATCGTCCAAATGTGCGGGGATCGCTGGTCGGCGCTGACTCGGTGGGCCGAAGGGCCTGTTTCCGCTCTGTATCTGTACATCTCTAAGTGTAGTGGCTTTGAAGAAGAACCAATTCACCGTGATGTTGCCTGGAGTATTGGCTGCAGGGAGGGATTGGCCAAAATAGGGAGTGTTTCCCCTGGGACATTGGATGTTGAAAGGGGACCTGGGAGACGTGTATGAATGTTTTCACAAACAGGGTGGTGGGTTTATGGAAAGAGCTGCCAGAGGAGGTAGTTGAACCAGGTGCATGGAGAGGAACACATTTGAGGTGTATGGGCCAAACATGGACAGGTAATGGGGCATATTGATCGGTGTGAAGAAGGGGCTCCACCCAACATGTCACCTATTCCTTTTCTCCAGAGATGCTGCCTGACCCGCTGAGTTACTCCAGCTTTTGGTGTCTATCTTAGATTGGCATGGACAAGTTGGTCTGAAAGGCTTGTTTCTATGCTGTAACTGTAAAATTGAATGAATGGTGGATAGGTAGAGAATCAGGACCTTTATCCCAGTGTGGAAATGTCAAAGACGAGAGAACAGACTGATTCCTGGGATGTCAGGACTGTCTTATGAAGAAAGACTGGATAGACTTGGTTTATACTCGCTAGAATTTAGAAGATTGAGAGGGGATCTTGTAGAAACTTACAAAATTCTTAAGGGGTTGGACAGGCTAGATGCAGGAAGATTGTTCCCGATGTTGGGGAAGTCCAGGACAAGGGGTCACAGATTAAGGATAAGGGGGAAATCCTTTAAAACCGAGATGAGAAGAACTTTTTTCACACAGAGAGTGGTGAATCTGTGGAACTCTCTGCCACAGAGGGTAGTCAAGGCCAGTTCATTGGCTATATTTAAGAGGGAGTTAGATGTGGCCCTTGTGGCTAAGGGGATCAGGGGGTATTACGGGATACTGAGATGATCAGCCATGATCATATTGAATGGCGGTGCAGGCTCGAAGGGCCGAATGGCCTACTCCTGCACCTAATTTCTATGTTTCTAACACAGCTTTAAGGTCAGAGAAGGGAAGTTTAAAGGAGGTATGTGGGGGCAGGTTTTATACACAGTATTGGATGCCTAGAATGTGCTAATAAACCTGCAAACCTGCATGTCTTTGGAGTGTGGGAGGAAACCGGAGCACCCGGAGAAAACCCACGCAGGTCACGGGGAGAAGGTACAAACTCCGCACAGATAGCACCCGTAGACGGGATCGAACCCGGGTCTCGGGCGCTGTGAGGCAGCAACTCTACCGCTGCGCCACTGCATACTCAAGGAATGGGTGCCAAGAATGGAATTCTTACTTTTGAGACACAAACCTTCAGAAAAAGAGAGGAAGAATAGCCTTCCATCCACAAACAAAGAAGGAAAGGAAAATTGTGGGAAAGTCAGACTGGACTCACAGCTGGAAAATCAACGTAGAGGCTGTAACGAGGAGGCAGTCAGGCACAGGAGAAGTGCAGAGAAACGGCAATGCTTCACCGTCAGTTGCATGTTTGCTTTTATTTCGCTGGGATAAAGTGCATCTCGTGTTACAGAACAACAGCTGACACATTGCAAAATTCACTTAAATGTCAAAGTTTCTTAAATGTCAAAATTCGAATCCAAAATGTTCCGTGTAGATTTTGTAGGGAAAAGATGATGTCGATTCCACCAGTGTCAGGAGCAAACAGAAATCACCCGATAAACAGAAATCAGACTTTTAAGTAAATATTATTTTGTTGCATAAATGGATGGCTCAATGCTAGAAGTTGAAGACTGGAAATTACTTCTGCAGGAGTTTATTAATTTTGAAAACTGGAATATTGTGTGACTGAGGGGGGTAGTCTCATCTTTAACCTTATACATTGCCTGGCATGTTAGGCTGCTGAAAACTGTGGTGCCATGTGTGTGGGTGTGTGTACATGTTTGTGTGTGTACAAGTGTGTGTGTACATGTGTGTGTGTGTGTGTGTGTGTGCACGTGCGTGTGTGTGTACATGTGTGTGTGTGAGTACGTGTGTGTGTGTGTGCGCATGTGTGTGTGTGTACATTGTGTGTGTGGATATGTGTGTGTTTGTGTGTGTGATGTGTGTACGTGTGTGTGTACGTGTGTGTGTACGTGTGTGTGCATGTATGTATGTGGTGTGTGTATGTATCTACGTGTGCATACAATTTTGTGTACGTGTGTGTGTGTGTATATCTGTGTATGTTCATGTGTGTATATGTGTGTACGAGTGTGTGTGTACATGTGTGTTTGTGTACATGTGTGTATATGTCTGTGTGCGTGTACATGTGTGTGTACTGTGTTTGTACATGTGTGTATGTGTGTGTGTACTGTGCATGTATATGTATGCAAGCATACATGTATGCTCATGCGCGCGGGTGTGCACACTAGCACTGCGTATATCTTCGACAGCCTTCCTCACTTCCCGACGGCCCTCCTTACACTCCTGACCCCAATCACCAAACATCTTCCATTGGTGGAGCAGGCATGACCCAAACGTAGTCTGTGGTGGGATGTCCATTGTCTACAAGGGAGATCTCCACCCAGATCCTCAGTGTTGCGCTCCCTGCATTGGAAGAATTGCACTCCTCCTCACATCTGTTTTTTAGTTCATTAAAAATCTAATGGTGGTAAAAAGCCTCCTGATCGAAACTGCAAAGAAAAGCCGAGTGAATTTCTTCAGTAATATTTGCTCAGTATTCCTTTGCTGCCAGCTACCTTGTACATTTGTTCCTCGATCTCCAGCTGAGAGGGACCACAGTCAGAGTTCCTGCACCCTTCCAGTTAACCCACCCCAATGTAAGTCCAGATCCCTCCTCCCCATTTTGACTTCAGAAAGTTATCAGTGAAGCCATTTATAGCGCTGTAAAAACATGACCTTTCACAGTTAAAGGCTGCAGGCCTTTTGCTTCCTGTTTCTCTCCACTGAACATGAAGCATTCAAGTCAACGTGACCAATCTCAACCCTTGTCTAAAAATGTGTAGGAAGGAACTGCAGATGCTGGTTTAAACCGAAGGTAGTCACAAAAAGCTGGAGTAACTCAGCGGGTCAGTCGGCATCTCTGGAGAAAAGGAATAGGTAATGTTTCGGGTCGAGACTCGTCTTCAGACTGAGAGTCAGGGGAAAGGGAAACGAGAGATGTAGAGGATGATGTAGAGAGATCTAGAACAAATTAATGAAAGATATGCAAACAAGTAATGGTGATGAAGGAAACAGGCCATTGTTAGCTGTGGGCTGGGTGAGAATGAGTTATACAGACACTGAAACGTCTAAAATCTTCACCTCATTTATTTCATTTGTTTTATGAAGAAGAATTCGATGAAGATGAACGTGTTTCTGATCCAAAGTGGTTCGGCCCTGTTGCTAAATTTCAAGTTCATAGGTTCTAGGAGCAGAAGTAGGCCATTCGGCCCATCAAGCCTCCTCCGCCATTCAATCATGGCTGATCTATCTTTCCCTCTCAACCCCATTCCCCTGCCTTCTCCCCATAATCCCTGACACACCCACTGAACAAGAACATATCAAACACCACCTTAAAAATATCCATTGACTTGGCCTCCACTGCAGTCTGTGGCAAAGAATTCTACAGATTCACCACCCTCTGACTAAAGAAATTCCCCCTCATCTTCTTCCTAAAGGGACATTATTTTATTCTGAGGCTGTGCCATCTGGTCCAAGACTCTCCCACTAGTGGAAACATCCTCTCCACATCCACTCTACCCAGGCCTTTCACTATTCGACTATCAAACTTGCCACATCCCAATTGAAAAAACATATTTTCAGACCAGCACTGCCATTCATTGTGATCATGGCTGATCGTCCCCAATCAATAACCCGTGCCTGCCTTCTCCCCATATCCCTTGACTCCACTAGTCCCTAGAGCTCTATCTAACTCTCTCTCAAATCCATCCAGTGACTTGGCCTCCACTGCCCTCTGTGGCAGGGAATTCCACAAATTCACAACTCTCTGGGTGAAAAAGTTTTTTCTCACCTCAGTCTTAAATGACCTCCCCTTTATTCTAAGACTGTGGCCCCTGGTTCTGGACTCTTCCAACATTGGGAACATTTTTCCAGCATCTAGCTTGTCCAGTCCTTTTATAATTGTATATGTTTCTATAAGAATCCCTCTCATCCTTCTAAACTCCAGTGAATATACACTCCTAATATGGAGGCGCAGCGGTAGAGTTGCTGCCGCACAGCGCCAGAGACCCAGGTTCGATCCTGACTACGGGTACTGTCAGTGCGGAGTTTGTACGTTCTACTTGTGACCATGTGGGTTTTCTCAGGGTGCTCCAATTTCCCCCCACACTCCAAAGATGTACAGGTTTGTAGGTTAATTGGCTTTGGTAAAATTGAAAAAATGTCCCTGGTGTGTAGTATCGAACTAGGCTTCAAGAAGGAACTGCAGATGCTGGAAAATCGAAGGTAGACAAAAATGCTGGAGAAACTCAGCGGGTGCAGCAGCATCTATGGAGCGAAGGAAATAGGCAACGTTTCAGGCCAAAACCCTTCTTCAGATAGAACTAGATTATGGGGTGATCATTGGTCAGTGTGTACTCGGTGGTCGAAAGGGCCTGTTTCCACTTTGTATCTCTAAAGTCTATTAGTGCAATCGTGTTTTTGTTGAAAATAGACTCAAAATTCTGTAGTAAATCAGCAGAACAGGCAGCATCTCTGGAGAGAAGGAATGGGTGACGTTTAGTGTCGAGACCCTTCTTCTGTTGCATCAGTGATGATGATGAGTATCAATTACAATACAATACAATTTATTTGTTGTCATTTGAACCCAGAGGTTCAAACGAAATTTGGTTTCTGCAGTCATACAAACAAGAAGAACCAAGACACAACACAGTTTACACAAACATCCATCACAGAGAATCTCCTCCTCACTGTGATGGAAGGCAAAGTCTTATCTCTCCCCGGCACTCCTCATTCTCCTCCCGATGTCAGAGTCAAAGCCCCCGGCAGGCGATGGTAAATAAGTCCCGCGGCAATTATAGAGCCGCGCCGGGTGATACAAGGCCCTGCTCCGGGTCTTGGTGATGGAGCCCCCAGCGTGTGCGCTAACAAGTCCCGCGGCCATTTAAAGCCGCGCCGGGCGATAATGTAAGGCCCCGCTCCAGGTCATCCTCAACCCCGCAACTCGGGCGGGAGAAGTCGCCGTTGCGGAAGCCCCGAAAAGCGGTCTCCCACCAGGGACCCGCGGGCTCCCGGTGTGACCGCCACCGGGCCGGCGGCTGGAGCACCCGAATCTCCAACAAAGGCACAGATTTTAAATAGTTTCCCCCACCCCCCTGCCCCCCACACACATACCCAGTTTAAAAAAAAATAAAAACTACATACAAACGAGAAATTGATTTTGAAGCTACTGCAATGAAAAAAGTCAATGCTGTAAACATGTAAAACAGACTGGTGTCTATTAGGACTTCCTTAGGCACTGGATGGATGATCAGAGGTTTGCCCTCGATCCTCATCTCCAACAAAGGCACATGTATAGTACATTACATCAGAGAACTCATTGTGCCAAGATGATCACAGGACAGCTGGGATGATGATAATGATGGATTTCAACCCAGATGGATTTTTCCAACATGTGATATATTAGTTATGGAATTATCGAAGTCACGCAATAGCGTTGTTTACACTCTCCATCTCCCTCCCTCTCTCTCTCTCTCTCGCTCTCTGTAAAAGGCTGGTGCTTTCCAGCTAGAACCACTTGGCATGTTGAACACAAAACCTCAGCTGACACCACAGTCCACGGCTGAGGCTCCTTCAGTGGAAGAACTGAAATAGTTGAACAAAGTACACGGTGGCGCAGCGGTAGAGTTGCTTCCTCAGAGTGCCAGAGACCCGGGTTCGATTCTGACTGCGGGTGCTGTCTGTACGGAGTTTGCATGTTCCCCCTGATACCTGCGTGTGTTTTCTCTGCGTTCTCCTGTTTCCTCCCACACTCCAAAGATGTGCAGGTCTGTTGCTTAATTGCCGTCTGTAAATTGTACGCCTTTGGAGTGCGGGAGGAAACCGTGGGAACGCACCAGACTGTATAGTGTAGGATTTATTTTCCCCCTTTTTCCTTCCTCCCACAATATTAAATATGTAAACGAACTTGTGATTCTGTTTGTAGTTTGTCTGGTTGTTTGGTTTTTTTTGCACAAAGTCCGCGAGCATTGCCACTTTTCATTTCACTGCACATCTCGTATGTGTATATGACGAATAGACTTGACTTGACGTGATATCACCAGTGTACGTGTCAGCACAGACTCAGCCGGCTGAAGGGCCTGCATGTTGATACTCTAAACTGTACTTAACTAAATCTCATTTTGCTTTTATCTCTTTCCCTCCTCCACATCCCCCCCTCCTCCACATCACCCCCTCCTCCACATTCTCTCTCCCCCCCCCCCCCCCACCCCCCCCCCCCCCCCCCAAACCACCTCCCCTCCCCCCCCTTCCATGGTTCAATGCCATTTTATTTGTCAGAACTAGGTTCCAGTCTGAAACCTCACCTGTTCCTTTCCATCAGAGATGATGAGCATCAAGTGTGTAATGAGGTGACGTTTGAGATGAGTCCCTTCTTCAGTCCCTGAGTCACTGCAGATTTTTGTGTCTGCATATGAGTGAGTGGTAGATATCACAGATAATGGCCTTCCAACCATAGAGAGGATCGGTAGGAGATGCATTCATAAAAAAAAGGGCAGTACGGTGGAGTAGCGGTAGAGTTACTGCCTCACAGCGCCATAGACCCCGTTGTGATCCTGTGCTGTCTGTATAGAGTTTGTACGTTCTCCCCATGACCTGCGTGGGTTTTCTCCAGATGCTCCGGTTTCCTCCCACACTCCAATGACGTACAGGTCATAAGCTAATTGACTTCTGCAAAATTGTAAATTATCCCTAGTGTGTAGGATAGTGCTAGTATACGGATGCAGACTCGGTGGGCCGAAGGGCCTGTATCCACACTGTGCTTCTAAAGTGTAAAGAACCTGCTCCACACAGTAAAGTTTGAAGAAGGGTCTCGACCCAAAACGTCACCCATTCCTTCTCTCCAGAGATGCTGCCTGTCCCGCTGCGTTACTCCAGCATTTTAAGCCTCTCTTCAACAAAAACACAATTGCAGGTTTTAGACTAATAGATTTGAGACTTTTGGGATACAGACTGGACAGATACCTGTTGGTCCACTAGGCAGCACCAAACAGCGACCACCACATACCCCCCTTCTATCCCACATACTAGGGACAAATTTTCAATTTAACCAAAGCCAATTAGCCTACAAACCTGTACATCCTTACTGCTGCAACCTTGACTGCAAGCAGACGGAGTTACTGCAGTGGTGCTGTGTTGAAACCTGGCTCCCTTATTCCCTGAAAGGATAGAGTCTGGCCAACCAAGTAAATAGTTCGATACCCTGGCCTGCCTTCATTTTGCAGAGCGCGCACACACACACACACACACACACACACACACACACACACACACACACACACACACACACACACACACACACACACACACACACACACACACACACACACACACACACACACACACACACACACACACACACACACACACACACACACACACACACACACACACACACACACACACACACACACACACACACACACACACACACACACACACACACACACACACACACACACACACACACACACACACACACACACACACACACACACACACACACACACACACACACACACACACACACACACACACACACACACACACACACACACACACACACACACACACACACACACACACACACACGCACACACACACACACACACACACACACACACACACACACACACACACACACACACACACGAACACACACACACACACACACACACACACACACACACACACACACACACACACACACACACACACACACACACACACACACACACACACACACAAAAAATTCCGACAAATCAAATGAGTTCCTGTGTTTGGCAGGCTGATGTTTTCACATCTGGAACCCATCAGAGTAAACAATGGAGTCGTGAGAAGAGACACGACCCTGAGTTTCATCTCCTGAGAGAAGCTGAGTTGTCGATACACCATGCGGTCTTATTCCATGAAACCTGCTTTTAGTAAAAAAAATATCTATATATACTGTGTATGTATGTGTGTGTGTGTGTTTTATTTGGCACAATCTCACAATCTCACAAGACTCTCCAGAGGCTCTTATGCCTGGGCTATGAAAGGCTTTTAGTGTTTTGTTTAGTAACAAGGCCCCTGTGCTAAGAGCTGCAGCCATGGCAAAGGCTGCAAGAATCGTGTGGTATAGAGTTCAGGTTTTACTGAGCCAGCAGGTCAAACAAAGCCCTCGGTCGAAGGAGGCTCATTATTTTTATTTAAGGGGGAGGGAAAAAGAGAGAAAAAGCTCAAGATTTTGAATTTTTTTTTTGTACAGACGCGTTTGATAACTGGGGCTTTCTGAGGCTCTTTCATCCCGTGCTGCTTTGCCAACCCTTTCTCTTGCCCCGTCTGAAAGGTCCCATTGTCTCCGTCTGCCTGACAAGTAGCAGGGTGGCGGAATAATGCTGGTGTTTGTACTAGGTTTCAAACGCACAGAGTGGGATTAGTCCCTACTGTCCATTGCTTGCTACACAACTCTGCAATGTTCCACTGGGGTGGGCAATGGCTGGGACTTGACAAGACTTCATTTACACTTAAACTGCGGGTGGGGGGGGGGGGGGGGGGGGGGGGGGGGGGGGGGGGGGGGGGGAGGGAGTCCAAGACACACTGGGACTTGACAATCAAATGTTGTGTACTGCCAAAAATCTCTCTCAGTTTCTCTTTCTCTCTCTCTCTCTCTGTCTGAGCTCCACACCTGCCCGTTGCTTCTGACCACATTTCTCCATCCAGGCACCAACAAATTCTCCAGATGTACAGCTGCAAAGTGAACCCCCCTCCTTCACAATCCCCTGCAATCCCCTGCGAAGGAAATAGGCAACGTTTCGGGCCGAAACCCTGAAGGAAATAGGCAACGTTTCGGCCCGAAACCCGGAAGGGTTTCGTCCCGAAACGTTGCCTATTTCCTTCGCTCCATAGATGCTGCTGCACGCGCTGAGTTTCTCCAGCATTTTTGCCCACCTTCGATTTTCCAGCATCTGCAGTTCCTTCTTAAACAATTAACCTACAAGTCTGTACGCCTTTGGAGTGTGGGAGGAAACCAGAGCGCCCGGAGAAAACCCACACAGCCACGGGGAGAACGTGCAAACTCCACACGGACAGCGCCCATGGTCAGGATCGAACCTGGTGTGAGGCAGCAACTCTTACCACTGCGCAGCCCCCAATATCCTTGACATTCTTCCTGCCGGGTAGCTCATCTTGAAAGGAAATCTGTTCAACTCAATTGCTCAGCTTAAAGCAAATTAATTCATTTATTTATTTAACTTTCTGGAGCTATCAGCCTGTGTGCACTGCTGCTTAGGAGACGGGCAGCAGTCCAAATCCTTCTCGGTTCACTGGCTTTTGTGTGGGACGAGGTTGGGGGGGGGGGCTGGAAAGATTCTTTACAGATGATGCTGCACACGCACACTCTCTCACATTCAGATCTCGTTCACATAAATCTCCGCGTAATGATACATACAGTACAAATGCAGAACAGCAGAAAGCCTTAAAGCCCTGTCCCACTGTACAAGTTCATTCAAGAGTTCTCCCGAGTTTGCCCTGATTCGAACTCGGAGATTTACGGTAGAAACATAGACGTAGAAACATAGACAATAGGTGCAGGAGTAGAGGCCATTCGGCCCTTCGAGCCTGCACCACCATTCAATATGACCATGGCTGATCATCCAACTCAGTATCCTGTACCTGCCTTCTCTCCATACCCCCTGATCCCTTTAGCCACAAGGGCCACATCTAACTCCCTCTTAAATATAGCCAGTGAACTGTGTGGCCTCAACTACCTTCTATGGCAGAGAATTCCACAGATTCACCACTCTCTCTGTGTGAAAAATGATTTTCTCATCACGGTCCTAAAAGACTTCCCTCTTATCCTTAAACTGTGACCCCTAGTTCTGGACTTCCCCAACATCGCGAACAATCTACCTGCATCTAGCCTGTCCAACCCCTTAAGAATTATGTGAGTTTCTATAATATCCCCCCTCAATCTTCTTGGGGTAATGGCCACTCGTCGGTACTCGGGGCTCTCGTGGACATTTTTCAACATGTTGAAAAATCTTCTCGAGTCTTCTCGTGCTTACCTGCCGTTAGCGAGTCTTCCCGAGTACCTGCCGTTAGCGTTACGAGCCGCTAAGAGACGTCCCCGAGCTCCGATGTACCCGCTACGCACATTCTCTGAGCTTACCACGAGTTTGATTTTTTTTTAAAATTTAACTCGGGAGAGCTCTTGGAATGAACTCGTACTGTGGGACAGGGCTATTAGTTTAGTTTATTGTCACGTGTACTGAGGTAAAGTGATAAGCTTTTGTTGCATGCTAACCAGTCAGCAGAAAGACAATACATGATTACAATCAACAGTGTGCAGATGCACGGAATCTGTAAAGGCTTACTTAGACAAAAGACAATAGACAATAGATGCAGGAGTAGGCCATTCGGCCCTTCAAGCCAGCATTCAATGTGATCACGGCTGATCATCCCCAATCAGTACCCCATTCCTGCCTTCTCCCCATATCCCCTGACTCTGTTATTTTTAAGAGCCCTCTCTAACTCTCTCTTGAAAGCATCCAGAGAACCCGCCTCCACCGCCCCCTGAGGCAGAGAATTCCACAGACTCACCACTCTCTGTGAGGAAAAAGTGTTTCCTCATCTCCGTTCTTAATGGCTTACCCCTTATACTTAAACTGTGTGGCCCCTGGTTCTGGACTCCCCCAACATCGGGAACATGTTTCCTGCCTCTAGCGTGTCCAAACCCTGAAAAATCTTAGGTTACACAGAAAAGCTGGAGAAACTCAGCGGGTGCAGCAGCATCTATGGAGCGAAGGAAATAGGCAACGTTTCGGGCCGAAACCCTTCTTCAGACTGGAGAAGGGTTTCGGCCCGAAACGTTGCCTATTTCCTTCGCTCCATAGATGCTGCTGCACCCGCTGAGTTTCTCCAGCTTTTCTGTGTAACCTTCGATTCTCCAGCATCTGCAGTTCCCTCTTAAACCCTGAAAAATCTTATATGTTTCAATGAGATCCCCTCTCATCCTTCTAAACCAGAGTGTACAAGCCCAGTTCCATTCTCTCTACTTACTTACTGCCTATTATGTCTCGTGGCATGTAGGGCAGCAATGAATTACTCCATCCTGCCTGTTCTGGGCTAGCTTCTCAACACTACCCCAGGTCAGGTCCATTTCATTTCCTCCTCTACAGTTCGACGCCAGGTGGTTTTGGGTCTCCCTCTTTTCCTTTTCTCTTCCCGTGACCGTCTCTGATCGACATGTCGTGGGGTGAAGCCTGTCTGGTCGTGACTAGTCGCCCAAAGAGTCGTACCTTTTTCTGGTTGCCGTTGGATTTTCAACATGTTGAAAACTTGCTGAGACTATGACAAGTTGCCGAAAAAGATTGCCTTAGTGGGACAGGCCCTTTAGATGTGTAGCCTTTGCTGGCACAGAGTGTGGGTACATGGTCTTGTCTCATTAGCTCTACGGTGCGATTTCAAATTGAAAACCTGACAGACGAGAGATCCACCCTTGCAGTTAAATGACCTTTTGTGCAGACGGAGCCAACACCTTAAATGCCGTTCACCATAAAGAGAGTCTGGGTAACAAAAGCAACCTTCGCACGGCGGTGTGAAAGTAACAAACATGCGTTTAGGTTAATGCAGGAATCAGTTGACAGTGTTTGACCTCGGGCACGCTGCTGCTGTAATAACGGGGATATCCACATTGTTCCTGCATCAATTAACCGTTCTAATTGGTGTTGTCAGTCGATTAAAAGAGGATAAATATTTAATTGCTCAGGACTACACTCTGTCTGTGATGATGGCACCAACAATTAACTCTGCTCCACGGAGTAATAAATCCTGGCACACTTCACATCCAGTGCCTGTACTCCTGATATTAATGTTACAAACATGTCCGAACACTTGCCTCCAGCACTTGGCCACACAGGGAACAGACATGAAATTAATGTTGGCCACTCTAGGGTAGGCAATGGCTGCGATAAATTATTACCTGAAGCAGTAAAGGAGATTGCACACACTGATAGAAACATAAAAAATTAGGTGCAGGAGTAATGCCCTTCGAGCCTGCACCGCCATTCAATATGATCATGGCTGATCATCCAACTCAGTGTCCCGTACCTGCCTTCTCTCCATACCCCCTGATCCCTTTAGCCACAAGGGCCACATCTAACTCCCTCTGAAATATAGCCAATGAACTGTGGCCTCAACTACCTTCTGTGGCAGAGAGTTCCAGAGATTCACCACTCTCTGTGTGAAAAATGTTTTCGTCATCTCGGTCCTAAAAGATTTCCCCCTTATCCTTAAACTGTGTGGCCCCTTGTTCTGGACTTTCCCAACATCGGGAACAATCTTCCTGCATCTAGCCTGTCCAACCCCTTAAGAATTTTGTAAGTTTCTATAAGATCCCCCCTCAATCTTCTAAATTCTAGCGAGTACAAGCCGAGTCTATCCGGTCTTTCTTCATGTGAAAGTCCTGCCATCCCAGGAATCAGTCTGGTGAACCTTCTTTGTACTCCCTCTATGGCAAGAATGTCTTTCCTCAGATTAGGAGACCAAAACTGTACGCAATACTCCAGGTGTGGTCTCACCAAGACCCTGTGCAACTGCAGTAGAACCTCCCTGCTCCTATACCCAAACCATGATAAAATAAGATAACGGCTGTCAGCGAATAGAATTAATTTTTTTCCCCTTAAACTAATTTCACATTTATAATTACACTCTAGTTCCCTGTAAATATCTCATGGGCGATGATTGCCTTCGTTGGCTGAGACAGAGAATGTGGTCAGGCAGGACATTTATTTTAGATTGTGTAAAAAAAAAAAGAATTAGTCCACTGTGCAAAAAATAAACGGGACTCAGCGGGTCAGGCAGCATCTGTGGAGGGAATGGACAGGTGATGTTTCCTGTTGGGATGCAGTCTGCACCCTAGCGGCATAAACATTGACTTCTCCAATTTCCGGTAGCCCTTGCTGTCTCCTCTCCTGTTTGTACATTCTCCCCGTGACTGTGTGGGTTTTCTCCGGGCGCTCTGGTTTCCTCCCACACTCCAAAGGCGTACAGATTTGTAGGTTCATTATTTAAGAAGGAACTGCAGATGCTGGAAAATCGAAGGTAGACAAAAATGCTGGAGAAACTCAGCGGGTGCAGCAGCGTCTATGGAGCGAAGGAAATAGGCAACGTTTCGGGCCGAAACCCTGAAGGAAATAGGTAACGTTTCGGGCCGAAACCCTGAAGGAAATAGGCAACGTTTCGGGCCGAAACCCTTCCGGGTTTCGTCCCGAAACGTTGCCTATTTCCTTCGCTCAATAGATGCTGCTGCACCCGCTGAGTTTCTCCAGCATTTCTGTCTACCTTCGATTCTTCTTCTGTTTGATTGGAGCATGGAGGAGAAAAGTGGAAAAGGGAGATGGGACAAAGCCTGGCAAGTAATAGATGATATTTTAACTCATCTTCCCATTCCCACACTGACCTTTCTGTCCTGGGCCTCAGAATAAGGCCACATGCAGATTGGAGGAGCAGCACCTTGTATTTTGATTGGGCAGCTTGCAACCCAGCGGGTGTGATTGATATTGATACTGGTTGCTCTAATTTCCAGT